>NC_056730.1:562511469-562521469 GCF_019279795.1 Protopterus annectens | reverse complement strand
AAGACAGTCATCATAAAGTGGAGAAAATATGGGACAACAGTGAAACTGCAAAGAACTGGACGTCCCTCAAAAACTGATGACAAGGCAGGAAAAAACTGCCAAGAGACCAACAGCTACACTGAAGGAGCTGCAGGAATTTCTGGCAAGTACTGGATGTGTACTACATGTGACAACAATCTCCCATATTTTCCAAAAGTCTGGACTATGGGGTAGGGTTGCAAGACAGAAGTCTTTTCTTACACAGAAAAACATACAGACTCAGCTAAAATTTGCAAAACAATACATCAAGTCTCCCAAAAGCATGTGGGAAAATATGTTATGGTCTGATGAGACCAAGGTTGAACTTTCTGGCCACAATTCCAAAAGGTACATTTGGCGTAAAAACAACACTTCTCATCACCAAAAGAACACCATCCCCACGGTGAAGCATGGTGGTTGCAGTATCATGTTTTGGGGTTGCTTTTCTTCAGCTGGAACTGGGGTTTTAGTCAAGGTGGAGGGAATTATAAACAGTTCCAAAAAATAGTCACTTTTGGCCCAAAACATTCAGGCGTTCTGCTAGAAAGCTGAAGATGATGAGGAATTTTCAGTTTTCAACACAACAATGACACCAAGCATACATCCATATCAACAAAAGAATGCCTTCACCAGAATAAAATTTAAGTTTTGGAATGGCCCATCTACAGCCCAGACCTAAATCGAACAGAAAATCTGCAGGGTGACCAAGAAATGCCCTTGCTATCTGAAAGATTTGGAGTGCTTTTCCAAGGAAGAGTGGGGCAAATATTGCCAAGTCAATATGTGCTATGCTGATAGACTCCTACCTAAGAAGACTGAATGTTGCAATAAAATCAAAAGGTGCTTCAACAAAGTAATAGTTGGTGTGGACACAAAACAAAGTATTAGTTTAAGGGTGTGCACACTTATAAACCAGCATATTGTATATCTATGCACACACATTTATATACATAAATATTATATACACATACATCGATTTGTTCTCTGTTATTCCAACAGAAGTGGGTTTGGAATGGTTGGAAGAGGCCTTGTGGGGAAGTAATGGAATTATAGCAAACGAGGTGAACATTATTATGACCTTAGTGGAGTTGGTCTTAGAAAACAACTATATAAGTTATGGGGGTGAGTACTTTAGACAAATCACCGGGGTGTCCATGGGGGCTAATTTCGCCCCAACATATGCAGACATAGTCATGGCCACCTGGGAGAAGAAGTTTATCAACAATAGTAGGTTTGAGAAGTACTGGAACCATTATGTCAGATTCTTGGACGATATCTGTATTTTTTGGATAGGCCCCCCAGAGACCATTCAGGACTTTATTACTTATATAAATAGTACAACCAGTTTTTTAAAGTTCACCCACGAGATTTTTGAAGAAACAGTTCATTACTTGGACGTTACTATCAGTAAGGTGGCAGCAGGCTTTTCTTCTTCAGTATACAGAAAACCATCCTTTTCTAACAGTTATTTGCACTTCTCTAGTTCCCATCCTGAGTACCAGAAAAAAGGTATCATTAAAGGACAGATGGTTAGGGCGTCCCGAATGACATCTCAGGACCACCTTTTTAACAAAGAGTGTGATAAGTTAACTGCTATGTTCATGGACAGGGGGTACCCTGAACATATGATCAACCAAGTTAAACGGGAGGTGACCCTGGGTAGAACTACAAGATTCAAGCCTATTTTAGGACAGGACTCACCTAGTATACAACAGGATATGAGTATATCTAATGGTGTAGGACAGGAATTACTTTTTATCACAGAATATAGTGGTAATGTCATGAAATTCACAAATAGTTGAAAAGGAATTCAAGGCTTTTCAGGAGTTGACAGATTTGGAGGTATTTAAAACTTTTAACCCTTAAAACTGTTTATAAAAAGGGTTACAATATCAAGAGAATTTTAGAGGCAGGGCCTTCACAAATATCCAACTGCAATCACACGTAAGGGTACATATAGATGTGGACATTGCTCTCAGTGCAAAGCATATAATCAATAAGAGACTGTGTATGTGGAAAGTAGAAACAGGAGGATAGGTTCTAACAGATTGTACAATTATTGTCCTGCATGTGTTGTTCACTTGGTTTTGTGCCTGTCCTGTCAGGCTTTCTATGTGGGCAAAACCAAGAGACAACTCAAGAAGAGTGTATGAACATCTTTATGATATTAACAAGCTTGAGACATGAAAAACACTTACAAGCATAGTACATTATGTTCAGACGCTTACTACAAGTTTTTGTATTGGACTCTGTTATACAAGACCCTAGGGTGGTCCATGGGAGACACTACTTTCCCATAGGGAGACATATTGGCAGATCCTCCTGGAATCCAACAGATTCCCAGGGCTTAATGAAGCTATATCTATTGTGCCTTATTTGAAATTAAAATCTGACAGGATATAATTTATCATTTATTTACAAATCCATTAAACAGCTTGTCAGACTACAATATGGGTTTGGAGTAAGGTTAGAATAAGAACGGAAATAAATATATAAAAAGTTACATAAAAAGTTATACACACATCAGTTTATGATTACAAATTTATTTAAAATTTATTTAGAATTTTAATATTTTAGGGCATAATTCTTCACTGGTTTTAACAAGGGCTATGTAATTGTTTTGTTACAATGCTATTTTAATAAAATACTACTGTGTTTTTAAATTAGATCAATTAACTTAATTGCCAATTTATGTGATTAATATGTGTATTTAAACCTGAGGGTTTCTTGACTGTTTGTCTGATGAAGTCTTATTTGATGAAAACGCAGGGTACATTTTGTTGGCGCGGCATTAAACTTCTGGTATTACCATCTGTCAGCCTGGTGCCTTATTGTGAGTTTACAGCATACCGTAACACCTATCCTGTGGACTTGACCTCAACACATATTTGGTTTTGGTTTTCTGGTTTTGCTTTGTATTTGGTGTTCAGCGTCATGGATTCGAGTTCGGGCAGTCCTGCAGAGGTAGGGCACGGATCCGGTGTTTCAACAGTAACCGGAGATATTTCAGCTCACGGGCCAGCTCACCAATTTGATACAACTGTTAACCCCATTGGGACAGGGTTACAACGGTTATTCAAAACCAGCAAGAGGTTTTGCAATTAGTCGGTTCAAGGAGCCGATTCAGCCGGTAGTTTTCGCAGGCAGCGGGTAACAATGGTACAGTCCGGAGTGTTCAGAGGTCAGAGACCGCCAGTACGGAGGTTTCCGATTTTTTCAAAACACCAGCAATTTTTAGGGATGGTGTTTCAGTCACTAATTTGGGACAGAGAAACTCGAGACAACATATGGAGAATGCTGATGTTGCAGGGTCGATGGATACAACAGCGGCAGCAAGGGATGGTGTATTCGGTTCTTTTATTCCTTGTCACCAGCCGGTTTCCACACAAGAGTCGCAACCTCTCACTGCTTCCTTCTGACTGGGTGAACAATAAACATGATTTTAACTCTGTGGGTATTTTCACGAGCAACTCAACAGAGAGATTAACTTTTGGGGACAATCTTCATTTCCTTGAGGACACCTTATACAGGTACAAGAGTTTGGTTTTAGATAATGCATACTTGTTTGAATGTATTAACAAGGGCATTGTGCCCAAAGGTTTGAGAGTGCATAAATATCCAAACAATGTGCTTATTGGAAGTGACTTTCATGATGATTTAATCCAAGCTTTTGATCGATGTGGAATGGATATTATGCGAGCTATTATAAAGAAAATGAAAAGACATTCAAGGACTTTCTGAGCAAATATTTAAATGTCATGATGCTATTACTAATGATTTATTGTTTACTGTGGAATCACATAAAGCACAATATTATAATATCCGTAAAAATATTGATCATCATTGTGACATTATTATTAAGAGAAAATCCAATAAGTTGAAAAGGGACCTCAGGGAATACAAGGAGGGGCGACAATACCCTAATCCACCCCAATTTAGGGGTAAGAATTATTTAGCTTCAGAATTTCATGAGAACATTGTACCCCATGTCGAGGCAGCAACAGGAGCTCTAGGTGATGATGATGATCAGGGTCCCACTAACCCAGCTGGGGAGACGGAAGGGGGGTTTTTACCAAGAAGATCGGAACGTATTCGAAACCAACAAGGGGTACAAGACTATCCTGTTTACCCGATTTTTTCCCAGGGCATGAACAACCCAGGGAGGGGGAGGGGGAGGAACAGGAACCAGGATTGGTAGTAGACAACAGTATTACTGTTACAGAAAAGGGTGAGTGTCGATTATACGTCAAGCAAGGTTATCACATATACAATTATAGTGATGTACCGGTTACAGATGCACATTTCAATTTACTCACTAAGGGTTACAAATTTGTTCCAACTCGGGGTTGCCAACTGGTTAATTGTATCCTGGATGTGAAAATGCTTATTCGTAAACTCAATTTTCAGCATTTATTTGGATATGCTCCAGTTGCTCCAACCTTGTTGTTAAAAAAGTCCAGTGCCTTTAATCCACCCCTTCATCCACAATTAAGCAATTTGGAGCTAAGAATTGAAAAAGAAATTCGCAAAGAATTAGGTCGCTCTAGCTTTAAATACAATCTTAGTGATGAAGAGTATGTAGTTTTACACGACCTAGCGTACAATCATTCCATCAGGGTTATGCAACCAGACAAGGGTGGGGGCACAGTACTTATGAGCCAGGTCTTATATGAAAGTAAGATGGGAGACATCCTATATGACACTAACAAATACATTGTTTCTTCTATCCAAGAGGTGTATCTTTCATACAAAAAGATTGACCTCACCATAAAAGATATGTTAGACCAGGAGGTCATCGAATTTGATACATATTCTTTTTTGGAAAATAAACATCCTAAGGTACCTACCATTTTTGGTGTACCTAAAATACACAAGTGTATGGAGGACCCTCCCTTACGTCCCATAGTGGCTGCCCAAGGGTCTAAGACCCACTCAATTGCTAAATTTCTTGATTGGAAACTAAAACAAGTGTGGGGCAGAGAACCTTATTTAGTTAAGGACTCTTGGCAATTTTTACGAAGTATTACTAACAATCTATACAACCCCAACCTAGTATTTATAACAATTGATGTGGTCGATTTGTTCTCTGTTATTCCAACAGAAGTGGGTTTGGAATGGTTGGAAGAGGCCTTGTGGGGAAGTAATGGAATTATAGCAAACGAGGTGAACATTATTATGACCTTAGTGGAGTTGGTCTTAGAAAACAACTATATAAGTTATGGGGGTGAGTACTTTAGACAAATCACCGGGGTGTCCATGGGGGCTAATTTCGCCCCAACATATGCAGACATAGTCATGGCCACCTGGGAGAAGAAGTTTATCAACAATAGTAGGTTTGAGAAGTACTGGAACCATCATGTCAGATTCTTGGACGATATCTGTATTTTTTGATAGGCCCCAGAGACCATTCAGGACTTTATTACTTATATAAATAGTACAACCAGTTTTTAAAGTTCACCCACGAGATTTTTGAAGAAACAGTTCATTACTTGGACGTTACTATCAGTAAGGTGGCAGCAGGCTTTTCTTCTTCAGTATACAGAAAACCATCCTTTTCTAACAGTTATTTGCACTTCTCTAGTTCCCATCCTGAGTACCAGAAAAAAGGTATCATTAAAGGACAGATGGTTAGGGCGTCCCGAATGACATCTCAGGACCACCTTTTTAACAAAGAGTGTGATAAGTTAACTGCTATGTTCATGGACAGGGGGTACCCTGAACATATGATCAACCAAGTTAAACGGGAGGTGACCCTGGGTAGAACTACAAGATTCAAGCCTATTTTAGGACAGGACTCACCTAGTATACAACAGGATATGAGTATATCTAATGGTGTAGGACAGGAATTACTTTTATCACAGAATATAGTGGTAATGTCATGAAATTCCGACAAATAGTTGAAAAGGAATTCAAGGCTTTTCAGGAGTTGACAGATTTGGAGGTATTTAAAACTTTAACCCTTAAAACTGTTTATAAAAAGGGTTACAATATCAAGAGAATTTTAGAGGCAGGGCCTTCACAACATTCAACTGCAATCACACGTAAGGGTACATATAGATGTGGACATTGCTCTCAGTGCAAGCATATAATCAATAAGGAGACTGTGTATGTGGAAAGTAGAAACAGGAGGATAGGTTCTAACAGATTGTACAATTGCTTGTCCTGCGGTGTTGTCTACTTGGTTTTGTGCCTGTCCTGTCAGGCTTTCTATGTGGGCAAAACCAAGAGACAACTCCGCAGAAGAGTGTATGAACATCTTTATGATATTAACAAGCGAGACATGAAAAACACTCTTTACAAGCATAGTACATTATGTTCAGACGCTACTTACAAGTTTTTTGTATTGGACTCTGTTATACAAGACCCTAGGGGTGGTCCATGGGAGACACTACTTTCCCATAGGGAGACATATTGGCAGATCCTCCTGGAATCCAACAGATTCCCAGGGCTTAATGAAGCTATATCTATTGTGCCTTATTTGAAATTAAAATCTGACAGGATATAATTTATCTGCTATTTATTTACAAATCCATTAAACAGCTTGTCAGACTACAATATGGGTTTGGAGTAAGGTTAGAATAAGAACGGAAATAAATATATAAAAAGTTACATAAAAAGTTATACACACATCAGTTTATGATTACAAATTTATTTAAAATTTATTTAGAATTTTAATATTTTAGGGCATAATTCTTCACTGGTTTTAACAAGGGCTATGTAATTGTTTTGTTACAATGCTATTTTAATAAAATACTACTGTGTTTTTAAATTAGATCAATTAACTTAATTGCCAATTTATGTGATTAATATGTGTATTTAAACCTGAGGGTTTCTTGACTGTTTGTCTGATGAAGTCTTATTTGATGAAAACGTGTGGTACATTTTGTTGGCGTTAAGTATTAAACTTCTGGTATTACCATCTGTCAGCCTGGTGCCTTATTGTGAGTTTACAGCATACCGTAACACCTATCCTGTGGACTTGACTCCGAACACATATTTGGTTTTTTGGTTTCTGGTTTTGCTTTGTATTTGGTGTTCAGTGTTATGGATTCGAGTTCGGGCAGTCCTGCAGAGGTAGGGCACGGATCCGGTGTTACTACAGTAACCGGAGATATTTCTCAGCTCACGGGCCAGCTCACCAATTTGATACAACTGTTAACCCCATTGGGACAGGGGTTACAAACGGTTATTCAAAACCAGCAAGAGGTTTTGCAATTAGTCGGTTCAAGGAGCCGCATTCAGCCGGTAGTTTCCCCCGCAGGTGCGGGTAACAATGGTACAGTCCGGAGTGTTCAGAGGTCAGAGACCGCCAGTACGGAGGTTTCCGATTTTTTCAAAACACCAGCAATTTTTAGGGATGGTGTTTCAGTCACTAATTTGGGACAGAGAAACTCGAGACAACATATGGAGAATGCTGATGTTGCAGGGTCGATGGATACAACAGCGGCAGCAAGGGATGGTGTATTCGGTTCTTTTATTCCTTGTCACCAGCCGGTTTCCACACAAGAGTCGCAACCTCTCACTGCTTCCTTTTCTGACTGGGTGAACAATAAACATGATTTTAACTCTGTGGGTATTTTCACGAGCAACTCAACAGAGAGATTAACTTTTGGGGACAATCTTCATTTCCTTGAGGACACCTTATACAGGTACAAGAGTTTGGTTTTAGATAATGCATACTTGTTTGAATGTATTAACAAGGGCATTGTGCCCAAAGGTTTGAGAGTGCATAAATATCCAAACAATGTGCTTATTGGAAGTGACTTTCATGATGATTTAATCCAAGCTTTTGATCGATGTGGAATGGATATTATGCGAGCTATTATAAAGAAAAATGAAAAAGACATTCAAGGACTTTCTGAGCAAATATTTAAATGTCATGATGCTATTACTAATGATTTATTGTTTACTGTGGAATCACATAAAGCACAATATTATAATATCCGTAAAAATATTGATCATCATTGTGACATTATTATTAAGAGAAAATCCAATAAGTTGAAAAGGGACCTCAGGGAATACAAGGAGGGGCGACAATACCCTAATCCACCCCAATTTAGGGGTAAGAATTATTTAGCTTCAGAATTTCATGAGAACATTGTACCCCATGTCGAGGCAGCAACAGGAGCTCTAGGTGATGATGATGATCAGGGTCCCACTAACCCAGCTGGGGAGACGGAAGGGGGGTTTTTACCAAGAAGATCGGAACGTATTCGAAACCAACAAGGGGTACAAGACTATCCTGTTTACCCGATTTTTTCCCAGGGCATGAACAACCCAGGGAGGGGGAGGGGGAGGAACAGGAACCAGGATTGGTAGTAGACAACAGTATTACTGTTACAGAAAAGGGTGAGTGTCGATTATACGTCAAGCAAGGTTATCACATATACAATTATAGTGATGTACCGGTTACAGATGCACATTTCAATTTACTCACTAAGGGTTACAAATTTGTTCCAACTCGGGGTTGCCAACTGGTTAATTGTATCCTGGATGTGAAAATGCTTATTCGTAAACTCAATTTTCAGCATTTATTTGGATATGCTCCAGTTGCTCCAACCTTGTTGTTAAAAAAGTCCAGTGCCTTTAATCCACCCCTTCATCCACAATTAAGCAATTTGGAGCTAAGAATTGAAAAAGAAATTCGTAAAGAATTAGGTCGCTCTAGCTTTAAATACAATCTTAGTGATGAAGAGTATGTAGTTTTACACGACCTAGCGTACAATCATTCCATCAGGGTTATGCAACCAGACAAGGGTGGGGGCACAGTACTTATGAGCCAGGTCTTATATGAAAGTAAGATGGGAGACATCCTATATGACACTAACAAATACACTGTTTCTTCTATCCAAGAGGTGTATCTTTCATACAAAAAGATTGACCTCACCATAAAAGATATGTTAGACCAGGAGGTCATCGAATTTGATACATATTCTTTTTTGGAAAATAAACATCCTAAGGTACCTACCATTTTTGGTGTACCTAAAATACACAAGTGTATGGAGGACCCTCCCTTACGTCCCATAGTGGCTGCCCAAGGGTCTAAGACCCACTCAATTGCTAAATTTCTTGATTGGAAACTAAAACAAGTGTGGGGCAGAGAACCTTATTTAGTTAAGGACTCTTGGCAATTTTTACGAAGTATTACTAACAATCTATACAACCCCAACCTAGTATTTATAACAATTGATGTGGTCGATTTGTTCTCTGTTATTCCAACAGAAGTGGGTTTGGAATGGTTGGAAGAGGCCTTGTGGGGAAGTAATGGAATTATAGCAAACGAGGTGAACATTATTATGACCTTAGTGGAGTTGGTCTTAGAAAACAACTATATAAGTTATGGGGGTGAGTACTTTAGACAAATCACCGGGGTGTCCATGGGGGCTAATTTCGCCCCAACATATGCAGACATAGTCATGGCCACCTGGGAGAAGAAGTTTATCAACAATAGTAGGTTTGAGAAGTACTGGAACCATCATGTCAGATTCTTGGACGATATCTGTATTTTTTGGATAGGCCCCCCAGAGACCATTCAGGACTTTATTACTTATATAAATAGTACAACCAGTTTTTTAAAGTTCACCCACGAGATTTTTGAAGAAACAGTTCATTACTTGGACGTTACTATCAGTAAGGTGGCAGCAGGCTTTTCTTCTTCAGTATACAGAAAACCATCCTTTTCTAACAGTTATTTGCACTTCTCTAGTTCCCATCCTGAGTACCAGAAAAAAGGTATCATTAAAGGACAGATGGTTAGGGCGTCCCGAATGACATCTCAGGACCACCTTTTTAACAAAGAGTGTGATAAGTTAACTGCTATGTTCATGGACAGGGGGTACCCTGAACATATGATCAACCAAGTTAAACGGGAGGTGACCCTGGGTAGAACTACAAGATTCAAGCCTATTTTAGGACAGGACTCACCTAGTATACAACAGGATATGAGTATATCTAATGGTGTAGGACAGGAATTACTTTTTAT
>NC_056730.1:562453801-562505969 GCF_019279795.1 Protopterus annectens | reverse complement strand
GAAAAAGGGTCCCGCTGAGGAAAACATCCGCTTCCCGTACCTGTCCATTGTCCTAGACTCTATTAGGTGGATGGACAGGCACCGAAGGGTCAGCCAACTCCTTCTTTGTGGCTGCTGCCACCATCAAGGCATCAATGGGGACACCTTTTGTCAAATATTGTTTGTTAGGTGGGGCTGTAATGAACTTAGTGGGCCTACAGGGAGTTGGTTCCACTGTGTCCGGGGCTGACCACGCCCTTCGAGCCACTACTTCCATGACCGGGTCGAAGGGTGGAGACTCCCAGGAGGTGGAAGGGCGAGAACCAAACGCGTCCAGGTATACCGACTCGTCCTCGGAAGGGTTAAGGGCAGTCCAGTTCCCCCTCTGCTTAAGGATCTCTAGGATGTCTGAAAAAGAGACATCCTCAGAGGGGATCTTGGGGACCCTTCCGAATCCACCAAGTCGGTATCAGACGTGACTGACTCGGGGGAGTCGTCATGTTTCCTCTTACATTTTCTCTTCCAAGGGGGCTCCTCTGAAAGATCAGGGGAGGCCTCGGAAGAGGAAGATACGCCCAATGGCGACCTGGAGTGTCTGTTCTCCACGCTTGGGGTCATGCTGGTGGGCAGAGACCGATGCAGGCACCATGGGGGGAGGAGCCAAAGGGGCCGATCGAGGAGCCGACTCAGGGGTCAGCACGCTCCTCATGACCTCGAAGGCGCCCCTATCAGGCAGAGCAGAAGGTCCCCGCTCCGAAGAGACGTGAAACCCTCCCGCACCGAGGGATGGCTCGAGACCGATGTCGGGCCGAAGCTCACCTGCCAAGCCCGAGAGGGAGAACGGGGTCGGACAAGGGTCCAATGCCACTCGCCCCCTTGGAGCCGACGAGGGGGTCCCGGCACCCAGATCCCTCCAAGGAAGGAACCAATGAAGAGATCGGAGCCGACGAAGGAGCCAAAAGGTGTGGTATTGGCTCCGACATTTCCAAGATTCGAGCCCCAACCAGCTCTGGCTCCGAACGCAAAGGGGGAGTTGGAGGAGGAATTGCTGAAGACACCGGGACAGCCACAGTCTGTTGAGAAGGGCTGGTTAACATTTGGGCCAGGGCCTCTGATTTAAGGAGTCTACTGACCACCCTCTCCAAGTCATGATCAGATAGCCTGGAGGACTGAGAGGAGTGGGACCTATGGCTTCGTTCAGACTGAAGCAATGGAGAACTCGGAGCCGAACAAACCGATTCTAGGGAAGGGGACCTTGAACGTTTTCTGCCCAAAGATGGTTCTGACACTAAAGTCGGAGCCGATTGAGGTCCAGAGATGTCGGCTCCAGCCGGAACCAAAGAGGAGGAAGATGCTCCGCCTGACGACGGCTCCGAACTGGGAGCCGACGGTTTGGCGGGCTTTGAGGATTTCCCCGACTGAGGCTTCGCCGGGGATCCCTCTGGCTTAAGTAAGCCTCTCAAAATAAGTTTGTTCCTACGCTCCTGCAGGACTCTCGGGCTGAAGGCATGACAGACCAAGCAGGGGTCCTGCAGGTGTAGGGAACCCAAGCAATACACACAAGAAGTGTGACCGCCTGTCAGAGATATCTTCTGACAGCACGAGTCACACTTCTTGAAACCTGAATCTATAGTATCCTTGGACATACTGGCAAGGGGATACTAAAGAGAGAAAAATTAAACTAGTGCTTAAACAAGGCACACAGAAACACTCACACACCCGCACTAGTTAAGCTAACAATAATAACTACAAAAAACTATCACCACACTTAATAACAACAACTATCCTTAATAAAAATATACAAATACTATAAGGCTAAACACTACTCCTATTAAGTACCAAAAGGGCGGGGTTAGCCACTAAAGAGAAGAAACGGGGGGGGGGGGTGGAGAAACTCTCTAACAAAAAACGAGTTTCCTAGGTGGGATAAACTAGGGGATACACAGTCTAACTACACTAAAAGGGAAGACTATCTAAATATATTAAAAATACAAGGTATATTTTTAGCTAATAATACAAAAAAAAGGAATAATACGACCTGAGCCAGTAAAATCGCAACCTCATAGATGAAGCGGCAAATGAGATCTGGGTATCTAGCACCAAGCATTGTGGGATATGGAAAGGCCTCGAGCCAGTAAATAGCTCTCGAGCTTTAGTAGATGGCAGAGTCCCAACCAGCAAGAATGAAGGCAAGATAGACAACTTAACATTGAAGATTAACAACATCAGACTGCTGGTCTCTCATTTGACATTAAAGTTCAAGAAGACAAAGTCATCTAAGAAGGGCTTGGTCTCAAGTACAGACATCAACATTGGTGATAAGGGTGGCTTCAGGGGAGATGTCGTTTCTAACAAACTTGGATAAAGAGGATAGCACATCAGAACCCCTGGCTGCACCATCTTCAAGTTTACTTGGTCATGCTATGGGAAGACAAAGACCTTTTAAAATCAACACCTTAGCTCATTCTTCATTCCAGTAGGGATTTGGCATTAACATTCTAAAAAATGTTACATACAGCATCTAAATGCTCCACTCCTGTGTGCATGACACAAAGTATGTAAGCATCCTGAGGTGGAAACTTGGGGCTACAACTGCCTCACGTTTTTTTAATCCTGAGGCCTAATCTGACTTGTCCTTAATCATACCTCTATTTAAAGTTCACAGATCAACACTAAATAGATAGATATATCAATATAACAGTTATCTAATAGGTAGAAACTTCATGACTCTCAGTCTATTTTATCCTGACTTGTTCCCACCTATCTACTAAAAACTACTTTGTTAACCCTAGAAATACTACCCTGACTAGATTCAATAAGAAAAATGATACTTATCTGTCAATATTCTGGGGAAAGGGGGTGCACTAGTTCCAGAGTATACTGTGATGCTCGTCAATCTACAGCAAACAAGTTTGGCACAGCTGGAGATGAGAAGGACATTATAGGAATGAGTGGATGAGTTTGGGATTAGGAGAGCGCTATGGATAATGCTGAAAGAAATGACTGTGGCTTGTGGTCATTAGTGCTACTGCTGAAGTGGATGGATTGGATCATGTAACAGCCACTGTGCAAAAACGCAAAGGCAGTCAAATTCTACAGGTCAATGCCCAGTACTCAGAAAAGAACACTTGAAGGGTCAAGCCTCATTTGTAAAGTGGGCTCCAAAGTTAACTGCAATTGAAGAGATGTAGAAACAGACAACTAAGACTTTCACAACAGAACAGATGCTCAAAAAATTACTCAGTTTGATCTCATACATGTGCAATGAAGGAAAGCTTGTAGCAACCACAAAAAACATGCAACAGAAGCCAGACTTCCTAAATTCTGGATTCTCTCCTCGGACCAGTATTACTCTTGCCTGGCATCTTCCATGGTCCTATGACCAGTCTGTTATTGTATCACAGCCACCAAATTTTGTGTTAGAATTTACATCTGGAGCTGCTCTTTCCAGAGTCAAGACTCTGTTCTAACAGGACGGCAGTGGAGACAACTCTCGACATACAGTCAGGGTTCTATTCATTATCAGTGATGGTTCTAAATCAAGGTCTTAAAACCAAAGAAACAACTCAACTGGTGCTTACTTTCAGACAGTGAATAATGGAATACATAAACATTGAAAAATATAAGGAGGACATATGCACTTGCTTAAGCAGTATGACATTACGGGGAGAACAGGAGTATGGATAATCTTTACTTACAATCCTAAGAAGCAAGTGTAGGCCACTCGCATATTAAATGCAGCAAGACCCTCAAAGTAAAATGATTTGCTTGACATAACATCCCTGATGTGAAACCAAATCACCCAGCGGCTCTAACTCTCTACACCACGGTGGTCGAGACAAAATTACTGCTGCTTGGCTCCAGTGACACAGGAAGCACAAAAGCTCTAACTATGACTCTAATGACCAATTTTAATTAGTGGCTCAATCACTTGACAGTACAGACATGGAAGGATGGGTGTGCATACCCACAAGCACATTTGCACTGGCTGAATTTCCATGAAGGAGACAAGGAAAACCACAGTACAGTACCTGCTATGGGTGGGCAGGGTGTCTTGTTGATGTTAGCCCCTGGTGAAGTGAGAGGCAGTGCAGCGCTGACACCAACTTCAAGTCTCACCCATGGGTTGTTGCTGGATGGAAAAAGGAGGTAGGGCTTAATGGAAAATATCGACTCACGCCAGTTGGCATCTTAATGACTCCTCCCAGTTAACCATCATCATGGTAATGAAAACCAAATGGGCCAACTAGCAAGGAAAGGTGCTGATGATCATCAGAAAATGGCATGAAAGTTCCCCTTCCCCACAAAAATTAATTGCCTATACAAGAGATTACAGCATTTTTTTCAAGCTCTAAAATTAAATTCTTCTCTGCAGACTACTACCTTACTCTTGTGTGAAATACTAAAACCAAAACAGGCTGAATCGCTTTCATTTTCTAAAACAACAAACACCATTTCTCATTCTTCAGCTCCTGAAAAATGTGTATATAACAGACCAAACTGCAGCAAGTGAATATTTAAATATAAAAATCAAAATCATTAAATGGCAACTCCATTTATTTAGAGAATGCAAGTATCTAAAATTCAAAAATCGTACGTTTCCAAATTCTTCAGGCAGTCAACAGCTTGTTTCTTCCAGCTCTTCTCTCCATAGTCCAAGTACCTAGGATTACACAAACGCAAACAGTAAGCACAGTTGCTTGTTAAAAGGCTTCAGCCTTGTAACCGTCTCCATCTGTAGCAACACTTACCATTGATCACAAAGAGCTACTACACACTCATCTGCTGATCTGGACAGGACCTGCTTTTCTGGTTCCATGTAGATAACAGCTTCACCCTAAAAACAGAAAAACAAGAATATGTAAGCAAACTATTTCGTGTAATACTTTTTTCCAAAGAAATCAAGAAAACTATTGCATATATTAGCTCTAACGTATTATCAGTGATGAAGCACTTGAATGCATTCTAAAGTAGGATTCATTCACAGAAACCATGGTTTACGTCCTACATAAAGCACAAACAGTTGTATTCAGCCTCATCAATGACAATTATTCCAAAATGGAAAAAGTTTTATTGACTGGAGCCTAAACCTCAAAGTAGCATCAAACTATTAACCATTATCTACATAAGCTCACATACTATTGTTTCTCTTCTGAAGCTACTCATTGGTTTACAATTATCTTACTGACATAATCCTATGCATTTCTACTCACAAAGACTATTTCTCATCAAGCTTTCTATTTATTTATCTTCGTTTACCAACTGAGTGCTTCAAGGTTCAGTCTTGGGACCAGTACTCTTCTCATCATACAAAAATTGCTTGCCACAGGAATTGCCATAGCAAAATATAACTGCATAACTGAAGGTACAATCTTTACTACAGTTCAAGAATACAATGGCTATCCAATCACTACAAAGGGATTTGTTCTAATCTACAACAAACTCAGTAACACTACGAAATCCTCAGTCATGGTTTTTGGAACTGCAAAAAGGCTAGGTAACACCACAGTCCTGACCATTTCCAATCTTTCCATCAAGAAGCAAAAATATATTGGTGTTGCTCCAGATGGAACTTGCTCTCCTTTCAAAATCACGACACTCCATCCAAAGTTTTAAGACAACATGGCTTAAATTCGCCTATTTCCTAACTACCAAAGCATGACATGGTATCACTATAAAGTGTTACTCCCTAGGCTGGAGTATGCACTACCTACTGTTGCCCCCTTTCTGGGCAAAGTACCAGCTCACTGCAAAAAGAAAATACAATTCTCATAGTTAAGCTCCATTTGGCAGATCAGAAAAATCACTGTACAACTAGGCTGCACATACCCTACTCGTTCAAGTCGCACATCTTTAAACTACTCTGGTAAAGATACTCCCCTCTCCTGGTCTGCAAACTATCTGCTCACAAGCTATCATATTCAATATGTAATAACTCATCCATCACAATGAAAAAGACCTCATTTTAATTTAGCCAGCTGCAGGTGATATTTCATAAAGCTTACTCCAGTCACTTGGAACAGCCTTTCTTGCAAAATGTACAGAAGTGCTGGATAGCTCCCTATTTAAAAAAGTTAAAACTGCACCAGAAAAATCAATATAAATCCAACTATTTTAAAGATGTAGGCTAAAGCACGCTCCAATTTTTCAGCATGAAAGAGCGGTTTTTCTGCCTTAGCACTCAACATTTTCAGTTCATACATAAATCATTTAACACGTACTACAAGCATTAACTCTGAATTTCTGATATACATTTACAAGAATACTCTGTTTTAGCTTAAATGTTTCAAATATTGTCTGCCAGACATGTATATATGCCTGTCTATGCACTGTACACAACCGGTACAGCCCATGAAGTAGCTGAAAAGGGTCCTGGCACCAGCTCACAATCCCAGTTTAAGGCCGCAAATAAAACAAAAAAATATTTATGCAAATTCAAGAATACGGTTAAAAGGAATAAAATGACTGTGTGTTGACAATCAGCACCTTTAACAAACTAAAAAAAACTTTTTGAATCCAAATACTGGAGAGAGAAATTGCCATCCCTAGACGACAGTAAAATAGTAGAGGCGTTTAACTTAACATTAAAATCCGTATCACTTCAAAAACTGGTCTTTACTCAATTGATGATATTTAACAATGCATATTATACCCATCTTACACTTCATAAATTTGATTCAAAAAAGTCACCTAAATGTCCACAGTGTGTAGATCAGACAGCAGACCTGTTACACATGTTCTGGAGTTGCAAGTGCATTTATAAATTATGGAATTCTTTAAAGTTACAACTACAAAAAATGGGTTACCAAAACTCAACACTCTCCTGGGAATTTCTGATTTTACATATTCCACCGGAGAATTTGGACAAAACAAAACGGATTGTAATTATGAATATTAGTTTACTAATGAAATTATATATAGCCACAAATTGGTTGAACCCAGCACAGGTGTCGTGGCAAAATTTCAGGCTGTTAGCGATTAGGCATATATTAGCGCACAAATTGTTAATTAGAAATAATAAGAAAAGTATAAACAGCATAAAAATTTGGGAACAAATCTTTAATATTATTTTACGTGGTTCCTATCCACTTTCCGTCAGGACATTCTGTATGTGTACCAACACATTCTTGGATTAGATAGAAAATGTATAAATAATACAAATTATTGGCTTGAGTTGGTTTATAATTGTCTATTGTAGATGCTTTTATGTTTAATTTTTTGTGATTTTAATTTCCTGTACTTGGTTAAAATGATATTTATTCTTAATGTATTATAGGGAAATTCAAAATGGAACTAAAACATTGGAAGCATTATTGTACATAATGTAAATAGTGTGTGAAATGTATAATGGTTTGGCAAAACAATAAAAATGATTATTGAAAAAAAAAAAAAAAACTTTTTGAGCCAAGTTTAAAAAAAAAAAAAAAGGCAATATACCACCACCTCAAACAAAAGCAGTGCCAAGCACGTGAATTAAATTCACCAGTGCTGTGGTCTTCTGAGCTTCTACTTCAGATGTTTGCAAAAAAGAACATTTGCAAGGGTAGAGGCCTACATAAGCAGTACTTGTCTGCTTTGAAATCCTGAGTAGTCCTAGCCATATCATTTAACATAACTATCCCGGGTTTCAGCAGGGAAACCTTTAGGACGATGCAGTGGTGCAGAGGTAGCATTGTCACCTCACAGCAAGAAGTTCTCTGGTTCAAGACTCAGCTGGAGTGCCTTCTGTGCAGAGTCTGCATGTCCTCCCTGCATTCGTGTGGGTTTCCTCCCATGTTACAAAGACATGCATCTGGAGTTTCTCCCCAGGCCTCTGCTGAAAACTGGCTTCATTCCAAGGTGGATTTTCCCAGTTAACAAATGTTAAATAAAAAATCAATATCAGTGGCAAGATGATCTTTTGTTAGTCAAAATTCTGACGTAGTTCTGGATTTGTTTTAATTTTTTGTAGTTTTACATATCAAATACATACAGCTCTCTCCCTTCTCTCTCTCTCTATATATATATATATATATATACATACATACATACATATATATATATATACATACATACATATATATATGTGTGTGTGTGTGTGTGTGTGTATATATATATATATACATATACATACACACACACACTGATATTACTACTGATAGTAATACATATATGGACAAATGATTGAATTAAATGTAGAAGTGTTTATGAGTGGTATTAACTGTTGTAGTAGGTAGGAATCATTGTTACAGGGGGCTTGTGATTGTAGAGAAAGTCTTGTAAAGCACATCAGTAATGTTATGAACAAATTTACATCTTAACTAGTGGGGCTTATCCCCCGGGCCTCCGCTGAAAATGAGTTACCCAACGAGTCGGACTATCCCTGTAAACAAACATAAAAATAAAATAAAAAAATAAAGATTATGTTAAACCACAAGGAGTACTGCCTACTGAAATATTTCAGTATCAGGAATGCAGTCATGAAAGGTATTTCTGCAGATTGTCTTGGTACTGTGGACAAAGGCATTTCTGTAATCTTAGATGCAATGACCTGCAATCACTTCTTTCCTCAGATAAATGTACATTCAGCGCAATAACTGCAGTTAAACTAGCTGCCAAGTAATGCTTCATTCACCTACTTATGCCGAGTTGTTCATGGACTACTTGGAACATGCATTATGATTTCACTAAAAATAAATGCATACAATATTAACAGCTGATGTACATTTTTGGATGATGTGTGGGCTGTTTTACAAAGGAAATGTGGCTCAGCTAAATGATCTACGCAATATTTGAATTTGTAGCATAGTGCAGCTTCTTTCCTATCAATTACTTAAATACTGATACTAAATTATTAGACGGCCAGTTATACAACACTTTATACAAGAAATTCTGTTACACAGTACCATCTGTCACCTGAAACCCATTATGAAAAATTCACCTAAGCCTCAATATACAAGACTTAAAAGAATTTGTAGTAATTCTTAAGACTGAGAAAGACACCTATAACTTAACAAGTAACAACTACTGTCACATGTCTGCACTTGGTTAAGAACAATGAAAGACAAGTCTATTAGAACACAGACCTAGACATAACTGAAGTGGAAATGCATCTTTGACACTGGTCATTATTTAGGTAGCATTTTTTTTAATTAGACAATTACTTGACACACACACAGATCCATACTAAAGAACAAGCCATTCCTTAGTCTATTACCAGGTAAATGCATGTTTAGTTTTCAAAGTGGAAGAACCCTTTTGTCTTGGTACAAGAAGCGCAGGGTTAAAAACCAACAAACAGTATTTAGTGAGCTATATATACATATGTTTGCAATGTTTGTGGGAACAGTGTTCAAATGCCAGTTTGATTGTAAAACCAAACACTTCACTACTCTAAATACCAATAGTTCATTTGCCATTTGGTGTGTGGGGCTTAGGGAACCCCCAACAGGTAGATCGTTAACCAGTCACCTGGAAAAAAAAAAAAGCAACAAAATAAACCAGCCTTTAGGCTAGCACATGGAAAGTAAGGATGATGACTCAAGGCCTTTTGAAGTTCTATAGAACATCGGTGATGCTCAGAAGAATGCACTCATTAACAACAAGCTGAGCAGATTGCAAATGGACACTGTGACTCTCCAAAAAACAAGGCTGCCATCCACTGGATGTATTAGGGGGATGAACTTTACTTTTTTTCTGGCATGGGAATCTTCCAGAAGAGACCAGGGAACACAGTGTTGGTTTTTGCAACTAGAAACAACCTTTTTTTTCTCAGTCATACCTCCCAACATAGGAAATGAGAGAATGCTAAAAATTCAGCTATAAAACCAGTGGCCATTGGCCAACATCTTCAGCACCAGAGCTCATACTTTTCTACCAAGGAAGTCAAGGACAAGTTCTATGATGGACTTGGTGCTGCTATCAGTGAGGTCCCATTCAATGAACCATTATTCATTCTTGGTGATTTTAATGCCAGAGGTGAAAATGACTATCACAACTGACCATCCTGTCTGGGATAGTTTGGAACAAGAAAACTGAAAGAAAAGAATGTCTCCTTGACATTTGTTCCCCATATGACCTCTGTATAACCAACACAGTCTTCGATGTCAAGCCACAGCACAAAGTGTCATGACGACACCAAAGACTGAAACATTGGCACGACTTGACCTTGTCCTCACCAAACGCAGTTTAGGTAGTGTCAGGGTAACAAGCAGTTACCATAGTGGAGATTGATGCCAACAACTTGCGTGCGTGTAATAAGGTGAACATCCAGACACAAAGGTTCTTTCACTCTAAAAAGGGAGGGGAGGTCATGCACTGACATAAGCATGACTTGTGACCCTTCAAAAGTACAAAAGTTAGTTGAAGCACTTGGAGGCCTTGCCCTGCCCAGATGGCACTGACAACAGCAAGAGATGGGAAAAACTATGGGATTCTGTCTATAACACTACATCATCTACTATTGGGAAGAAGACAGTTAAGTATGCTGACTGATTTGAAGCCCACACTTAAGTGCTACCACCGCTGATTGAGAAGAAGAGACAAGCACTGTCTGCATACACATCCTCACCCTATGAGGAGAAAGTACAGTTGTGTACACCTACCATAAATGTAGATGTTCGAGTGTCTTCACTGTTGCAGTCATGACTGTAGGGTTCTCCCCTGCCGGCAGGCAGTCCTCGGTCGGCCAGAATCCCAAAGTCTGGGTCTGGCGTCGGCTGTTCAACCATGCTCCCTGACGTTAGAGCGCCAGGAGTACAAAGCTGACAGCCGACGCCATCTTCTACAGTTTTTCTTGCCCCAGATGTCAGGAGTCCCAGAATGAGAAAGGTCCCATATCCTTTGCAAATACACCTCAGAAGAATGGTGAAAAAAGGAACCACACAAAAGTAAAAATAAGAGGGGACAGGAGGGAGGGAAACCCAGACTGCAACAGTGAAGACACTCGAACATCTACATTTATGATAGGTGTACACAACTGTACTATGTTCATCGTGTTTCACTGTTGCAGTCATGACTGTAGGGTAGAATCCCAAAGCTGAAAGAAAGGGAGGTGGTCATAAAGAAGAAGGGGCTAAAAGGCCCTGCAAGACTGCAGAGGCAAAGCCTGCCCTAGACTTAGAGTAGAGAGGTAGATTGTAGTGCTTAGAAAAAGTATGCACTGAACTCTAAGTTGCAGCTTCCAAAATGTCTTTGGTAGGAACTCCCCTGAGGAAGGCCGCAGAAGTGGCAGCAGCTCTGGTGGAATGAGTCCGTACACTCCCTGGGATTTGCTTTCCATGGTGAGAATAACAAAATCTGATTCCATGAGCAATCCATTTAGAAATGGTCTGTTTAGAAATGGCTTTACCTTGGGAACTTGAAGCATAAGAAACAAACAATTGTTCTGATTTTCTGATGTCCTTGGTTCTGTCCAGGTAAAACGTAGTTGTCTGTGTACATCCAAGGAATGTAAGATCCTTTCCTTTTATTTTGAGGAGTGGGGAAAAAGTTGGCAAGTGGATAGTTTGATTTAAAGCCACTTTGGAAACCACCTTAGGCATGAAGGTAGGATTAGTCCTCAAAGACACACTGTCTTGATGAAAAATAATATAAGGTTCCACAGCCATAAGAGCTTGTAACTCTGAAACTCTCCTGGCAGAGGTTAGGGCTAACAGAATAGCTGTCTTCCAAGATAAAAACTTGATGTCAGAAGAGGCGGCAGGCTCAAAAGGAGGCAAGGTTAGTTTTTCCAAAACATAGCTGAGATCCCAAGCAGGAATGGGAGGAGATCTAGGAGGTCTTAAGTTCTTAGCGCCTCTGAGAAACTGTCTCATGAGCTGGTGGGAAAAGACTGGAGGGTCTGTATTATAATGAGCAGAAATAGCAGAGGCATGTATCTTAATGGAAGAGAAAGAGACCCTTATGTAAGAGATCTGTCAGGTAAAGTAAAATTAAAGAAATGTTCGGAAGAGGAGGATCAGAATCCTGAGCCTGCATCCAGGAACAAAATCTTTTCCATTTTCCTGCATAAGATTTTCTAGTGCTAGGATGTCTGGCTTCTAAAATGACATCCATAACCTGCTTGGGTAGGAAAGAAGAAATCAAAGGCCCTGGATTAACCAGGCCGCCAGGCTGAGAGTTCTGACATGAGAGTGTAGAACCTGACCCTGATGTTGGGACAGAAGGTTCGGAGACTAAGGTAAAACCCAAGGGGGCTCCAGATTTAGAGTTGGGTACCAAAATTGTCGAGGCCAATTTAGGGCCAGCAAGATTATCATCTTGGGCTTGTCCTGTTTTATCTTTAATAACACCCGTGGAAGAAGAGTAAGAGGCGGAAAGGCATATCCAGAGAGGTTCCTCCAACTGAATGATAGGGCATCCACTTTCCAAGCTTCTTTGTGGAAAGTCCTGGTGCAAAAATTCTGTAGCTGATGATTGAGATGGGATGCAAAGAGGTCTATGTGAGGACATCCCCAGACTGCTGTTATCATCCTGAACATTTTGGTGTCCAGCATCCACTTGTGTGGATCTGAAAGGTTTCTGCTCAGACTGTCTGCCAGGAAGTTTAGCTTCCCTGGTAGAAACTGAGCTTGAAGGTCCAGATTGCAAGCTAGAGCTGTATTCCATAGATCCATGGCTAGTCTGCAAAGGGGGTAGGAATGAGATCCCCCTTGCTTGTTTATGTACCACATAACTGTGGTGTTGTCTGTCCGTATTAGTAGTTGTCCTGAATGTAGAAGATTCCTGAAGGCTAGTAGAGCTTCCTGAACAGCTAACATTTCCTTTAAATTGATATGCAGGTGCTTCTGATCCTTTGTCCAAAGGCCCTGCAGACAGTTGCCCTGAAAATGGGCTCCCCAAGCATAATCCGAGGCATCCATGGTTAGAATCTGAGTGGCAGGAGGCAGACAGAAGGGTTTCCCTTTGTTTAGAGTACATGCCCTTGACCACCAAAGAAATTCCTTTTGAAGGCAAGGCAGGACGGAGATCAGTATGTCTAAACTGTGGCAATGCTGAGACCATACACTTTTTAGGTACCACTGTATTTTCCTCATGTGTAGTCTTGCATATGGTACGAGAAGGATGCAGGAGGTCATGTAACTCAAAGCCTGCAGGAATCTCCTTGCAGATAGCTGAGTTCAAGTTGCCAAGGTTTTGAAAGTTGAAGCCAGCTGTAATCGTTTTTCGGATGTCAGAAATACCATCTGGGTTGTGGTGTTTAGAAGTGCACCCAGAAAAGTTATCCATTGTGAGGGTGTCAAATTTGACTTTTTTATGTTTACAGAGAATCCCCGGAACTTGAGGAGGTTCTGAACAAATTCTAAATGCTGGAGTAAGACATCCTTGCTGTCTGCCTGAATTAGACAATCGTCCAGATAAGGGTAAATTTGAATTCCCTTGAATCTGCAGTAAGCTACTACTGGAGCCAGGCATTTGGTGAAGACCCTGGGCGCAGTAGACAATCCAAAGGGCAGCGCAGAGAATTGAAAGTGCCTCGATCCGGCCTTGAACCCGAGGTATTTTCTGCGTTCCTGCCTGATGGGAATGTGTAAATATGCCTCCTTTAAATCCAAAGTTACCATCCATGCATCTTTGGACAGCATTGGAAGTAGCTGCTGTAGAGTAAGCATCTTGAATCTTGGAATCTCTAGAAAGGTGTTCAAGACTGACAGATCCAGATTGGGTCTCCATGAGTTTTGCTTCCTGGGGACTAGAAAGAGCCTTGAGTAAAAACCTTGTCCCATCTCTGAAAGTGGAACCAGTTCTATGGCTTTCATTGCCAAAAGAGCTTCCACCTGGTTTAAGGCCTCTGTCCATTGATGTTTTGGAAGGTCTGGCCATCCGCTTGGCCTTGGCAGGGTATGAAAATGGAATTTGTAACCTCTTAAAACCACATCCAGAACTCACTTGTCTTGGGTTATACGAGTCCTATTTTGATAAAAAAGAGAGTTTTCCTCCGAGAGGGGCTTCCAGGCAAGAAGTTCCTGCAGCCCAACAGAGGGAGTCATTGAGTTTGTTTCCTATGAGTTTGTGACCTGTCCTCTCCTCCCCTTGGGGTGGAAGCAGTCCACTGTCTTGGTCTATAAGAACCTTGTGTTTGAGGCCTTCCTCTGGAGCGTCTATATCTACCCCTCTGAGGCCTGTCTGAAGTGGGAAAGGACCAATTTTTAGAAGGCCAATTTCTGCTAAATCTTGGTGGCTGTACTTGTAAGAAATCTTTAACTGTTTGCATGGATTTCGCCTTATCCTCCATCTTTTTAATCACCTCTTCAGCTTTTGATCCAAACAAAACATTATGCTGAACAGGAGCATCCAATAATTTAGCTTTTACTTGCTCTGGCAAATTTTGTTCTTTTAGCCATGCATGCCTTCTAATGACTGTGCCGGAGGCAGCAGCCCTACAAGAAGCCTCCAAGGCATCAAATCCACAGTGTAAACCATGCTTCCCAACTTGCTCAGTGGCATGCAACAAGTCATGTAATTCCTTATCATCTGCACAGGCAGAAATGGAAGTAAGCTTTTGTTTTAAAACAGACAAGAGAAATTGCTGGTATTTCAGCATATGAAACTGACAGTTTAAAGCCCTAATGGACAAAGTAGCAGAAGTGTACACTTTTTTGCCCCATCTTTCTAAAGATCTAGAATCCTTTTCAGTGGGAATGGGATTTTTGGCAGAAGCGGCCTTAACTCCCTTAGGACCCTGAGAAATGGTTTCAGGGTCAGCAGTAGGGTTCTTGTATAAAAACTGGAGGGAATCAGGAACCCTGTAATATCTATCAGGCTTGACAGGAGCAGGAGGAAAAGAGTCAGGGGTTAAGTTAGCTTCCGAAAAAGCATCATCTACAATATCCAAAACAGGAGGAATAGCCAGGGGTCTATGTTGGGGGAGTAGAAGAAAATCCCTTAGTCTTTTCTTAGATTCCGAATACTCCTGTCCTTCCCAGTGGAAATGTTCCCTCATTTCATGCAAAGTTTCCCCAAAAGAGAAATCCTCAGGGGGAGAAGTTGAAGGAATGGATTCTTCAGCATCAGAATCCTCATAAGGAGGGAAAGAATATTCCTGGTCAGAAGAAGAAACTGAAGAAACAGAAGCCTGATCAGAGGAATCATAATAAACATCCTGCCTTGGCCTTTTATCTGGAGGGGGATGTGAACCCCTAATCATAGTAAGTAAATCCTCCGCCATCTTGAGTAACTGTTTCTGTGACTTGGGAGCCAGTTCAGAAGAGGCCTGTGTTGCAGTCTTTGATTTAGAAGGAGTCTTTGCCTTTGTCTTTGGCTTTGCCTTTATTAGAAGCTGAGTAGGCCTGAAAACCCCTTCGGAAGCCGGTACCTGCACAGCGGCTCCGGACCCATCCGAAGGAGCATTGTCCGAAGGTCCTGCAATACAGATATTTAAAGGCCTGGTTGGCTCCTCATGAGAGTCCATTTCGGCCATCGGTTCTGAAATGGCCGACGACAGGGGCTGCAAAAGCGCCTCACTGACGACAGCCGAACCTGAAGCTGGCTCCGCTTGTGCACTATCATCAGATTTGGACCTCAGAGGCCTGTCTTTATCCTTGCGACGTTTGTGAACTCCGGTAGCCGGAACCGTATCAGACGACATTTTGTAGTTAAAGCACCTACCGAAGTAATGAAAAGCAAAATCGTACCTTTGTTTAATTGTACGTTGATTGAATCTAGCACAAAACCGACAACTAGCTACGTCGTGGTCAGGGCCTAAGCAAGGAATACAGTAAGAATGAAAATCCTTATGAGGTATTTGCTTCCCACATGAAATACAATTATTAACTTTTTCTGACATCGGACTGGAGCAAGAAAAAGTTTCCCCAACGGGGTACTTAGCTTTGAGTGGAGAAGAAAGTCTTCGGACTGAAGTTTATCAGAAAAAATCGTCAGGAGTCAGCCGACCGGCACTTGCGAACTGCTATCACCGCACGGCAAGAAAGACTGGAGAAGATGGCGCCGGCTGTCAGCTTTGTACTCCTGGCGCTCTGACGTCAGGGAGCATGGTTGAACAGCCGACGCCGGACCCAGACTTTGGGATTCTGGCCGACCGAGGACTGCCTGCCGGCAGGGGAGAACCCTACAGTCATGACTGCAACAGTGAAACACGATGAACATCTTGCAGGCACTCCAGTGTGCTTGGAGTCACGTGCAGCAGGTAGTGTGATGGTGTGCAAACAATTACAGGCTTCAAAATTCAGCAGGCTGCAAACATCAGTAACATGCGAGGAATGTATGATGGGATCAAGCGAGCTATCAGTCCATCAAAAAGGAAGACCTCCTCACTTAAGTCAGCCACAGGCAAGGTTTTGAGAAACAGAACCAAGCAGATAGAATGTTGAGTGGAACACTACTCTGTATGCCAAAAAGACCACAGTTACAGACAGCCCTGAATGTCACTGAGCCTGTGGCAGCTATGATTGAACTCAATGTTGTGCCCACCTTGGAGGAACACAACAATGCAATAAAAGCCCTCTCTACTGGAAAAGCCCCCAGGAAAAATGGCATTCCCTCAGATCTCTCTAAATGTGCCAGCGGTACCTTAATCTCAGAGCTGCATGCAATACTTTGCCAATGTAGGAGAGAAGGTAGTGTACTGCAAAATATGAGATATACTAACAGTTACTATCTATAACAATAAGAGTGACAAAGGTTATTGTAACAACTATCACAGCATCTCCCTTCTCTGTACTTTGGGAAAGCTGTTTGTAAATGTTGCCATGGAGAGGCTCCAAGTTCTTCCAGAGAGAGTTTACCCCAGTCTCTGTGTGGGTTCAGAGCTGAACAGTCTGCTACAGACATGGTTTTCTCTGTTAGGCAACTACAAGAAAAGTGCAGGCAGCACAGCAAACCTCTGTATATTGCCTTCATTGATTTGACCAAGGTATTCAACTTCGTCAGTAGGAAAGGTCTGTTTGAGAGTCTGGCAAAGATCTCCTGTCCTCCAATACTTTTTAGCATTATCAGGGCCTTCGATGAAGGGGACCATCATGTACGACGGATCCACATTCGAACCTTTTGAGATTCTCAGTGGAGTAGAGTAGGGGTGTATACTGGCTCCAACATTGCTTGGTATCTTAAGAAACCAAACAAAGAAGCCGGTACCCCTGATGGCAATAAAACGATAAAAGTAGTCCAATATTCCAGTAAATAACATAAGTTATGTGGGCGCTAAATAGCCTCATACATACTATTGCATTTTTTGATCCATGCTCTATTGATTGTTTTGTGGATTGCACCTAGGAGACATTGTTTAGATTATTTCACATGAACTATGGCTTTAAGAGTTTAAACTATTCACTGGTCATGTTGACCAATGAAAGTAGTCTGCATGTTTTATAAAGATTTTTTAAGCAGTTTGTAAATGTTAAAGAGTTTGAGAAAGCCCTATGGCGAAAGCGCTTACTCACTTTTATGAATAAATATTTTCGTAACTTGTAAGCAGAGCATTCAGCGTGTTATTTACTGGACTATTGGACTACTTTTATCGTTTTATTGCCATCAGGGGTACCGGCTTCTTTGTTTGGTTTCTTATTGTTTTTATCAGCGTGATACCCCGTCTCTGTTTGTGACCGCTCTGCATTGGGATTGTGAACATTGCTTGGTATCTTATTTAAAGTTTTGTTTAAATTTGTGTTCAGAACTGCTACTGAGGGTACCTTTCTCTAAACCAGAATGGATAGCAATCTCTTCAAACTGCTGAGGCTTAAATTGAAGATCAGGGTACTTAGGAAGAGTCTGAAGGAGTTCCTGTCCGCTGATGACGCAGCTATTGTGGCTCGCACTCAGCAAGAACTTCACTCATGCCTCACCTTGCAGATGCACGTACAGAAATTGGTCCCACAATCAGTTTAAAGAAGACCCAGATGATGGGCCAAAATGTGGGCAATGAGTCACCAATCAGGGTGAGTGACTATGAACTGGAAGTTATCTATGAGTTTGTGTACCTAAGCTCTACAATCTCTGACAACTTGTTACTTGATAGTGAGATTAACAAGCGCATTGGAAAAGCTGCCACGTTTTCCAGTCTGACAGAGTATGAACTAATAAGCCCACTGTACACGCCAAAGTGCAGGTTTACAAAGCCTGTGTTTTGAGCACATTACTGTGTGCTAGTGAAACATGGACTCTGCTCTCAAAACAGGAGCAACAGCTCAATGTATTCCATATGTGCATACTTGGTATCTTCATGGAAGGACAAGATGCAGTGCTTGAGAGGATGGGTACAACTTCCATGTTCACCCTCCTGAGACAAAGACATATCCACTAGTTGGGTCAAGTGTCATGCATGAAGGATGGCCAAACACTGAAAGACCTTGGTTTTGGAGAGCCGGAGTCTGGAAAGAGGCAGAAAGAGCAACCCAAACTGCATGACAAGGACACATGTAAGCATGATCTCAGTGCTCTCTCCATCAGCCTGAACACCTGGTACTTTCTCGCCTCAGACAAGATTGCCTGGAAACAGGAAGGTCTCACTATGCATGAAACCACCTTGGCAAGGAGAGCAGAGCATAAGACAGCCCTCAGAAAATCCATTCCCAAAATACTTGACCAACATCTGCCTACTGCAGCTCAGCAAGTGGAAAGGACTGCCACTCCTGGACTGGATTGTACAGCTGCAGAAGATGCTGCTCAAACCAGAACAATAGAGGCACAAACAAATGATCCTTTCTGATCAAAGGATGCCTACTCGTCATGTATGCTTATGTCTTAAGTGATAATTTAATAAAGGCATTTAAAAATTTACTGACAAAGTAGTGCAAAGAGAATAGAATCACAGATGTCTGCCTATGTATGTATCTATATCTATCTCTCTCTCTCTCTCTCTCTCTCTATATATATATATATATATATATATATATATATATATATAGTCAAACACACAAAAAACACAAAAGAAACACACATGTAAACATTTTAGTAAATGTCCACTGACCCTCATACAACTCAGGAATGGTTGGCCACTATAGAAATTAACTAATGGTATGCTGCACTACCTTCCAATGGCAAACAAAGCACAACTGCAGTACTATAATTACTTGTGGAAATTAGCTACACAAAGACATCAACCCTTCTAGTTCGACTTCCAGAGCTTTTAGAAGTCTACAATACTAACCTAACACACACAGGTAACACAGGATGGCAGTCTGTACCAAATGTTTGTTTTTGGAGAAGAAAACATCTCGCCATTAGGACAGCTGCTACAGCACAATTTCTTTCCATAGGAAAGAGTTATACAGTAGTTAGCTACCCTACTGATAACCTGGCTGCAGACCCAGAAAGTGGTCAGAACATGCCTTGCAGTAACATAAAGGCAAATCCTACCACGTTTCTTGACTAATATGTAGGACATGAAAAGGTATGGATTGTAGTCCAGGTAGCTGTCTTGCTCTCAGGCTGATACATTTTTAAAGAAAGCTCTTCAGGCTGCCACCCTATTAAAGTACACTCTTACCTGCCTTTAAATTCTTAATATTTGTTAACAAAACAATGCAATCCGTTAGACATTTGGAAAGCATTTTGGCATTGGTTTGCCTTATTTATCTTCAACTTCAGTTTTATTAAATTGCTTATTAACTAAGCAGTGTACAATCAAATAAAATAATCAGTAGAAAACAAAGTTACAAAAATAAATGAAGAAATTAAAGAGCTCAAGGAAAATTCTATAAAATGGAGTCTGAGAATGTACATTAAGAATTGGAAAATGGGTTAGGTGCCAAAATAAAACAAAATGAGATTACTGCCATTAATAAGAAAATGGGCCACAGTTCATAAAATCATATCAAACGCAGTAAGTAATTACAAATAATTTAAAAACTTAAAAGTAAAAAGAATGAGAACCATGGATGGGGATTACAGAAGGAAGCAATGCGCGTCAATCAGAACATATCAAAACACTGCAATGAACACTGTTCAACCATCTGGCCATTTGTTACTCAACTCATTCTTACATGCATTTCATGTGCATTTCATTGATATGCAAGTGGCAGTAATCAACCCATCAGCAAACTTCATAAATACTTGACATCTTGCACCAACAACCCTTGTTCAAAATGCAAAGACAAACCAAATCAATAAAACACCCAATATGACTTTGGACAAAAAAACATCATATTACACATTCAGCAAATATCAGTGTCATGCTCCAAAAAGCCAAAACAAATTTCAGCCTTCATAGATGAGAACATGAGTGCTAACAGAAAAATGACAACTACTGCTCATTAGCTGTCATGCCAATGATGAATCCAACAAAAGCAAAATGTCACTCTAGACTACAATAACGCCACAGTAAAAATATCATTAAACTTGACATCTGAAGGTGATGAAAAGCATTATAAAAGCAAAAAAAAAAATAGCAGACTCAAATAAAAGTAAGCGTCATCAAAGGAGACTTAGGAAAATAAATGCTACTGCACATTCAAAACACAGCCAACAAGGTGACAGGATGGCTAAGACAAAAAGATGAAATAAAACAAAAAAAATGCAACACATAGAAAACAAAATAAGAAATAGATACTCCATATACAGACAAAAGAGATGAAACTAAACTCTAAACTAAAATATCAAGGTGACAAAAAAAAAAACAAAATTAAAATGAACAAAGAAACAAAGTACAGTTGTATAAAATCTTACCATAACAGTAGATGTCCTTATCTTCACTGATGCAATATTCTTCACCTAAGGGATCTCCTGCCTAGGATAGCTCAATATCCGGCAGTATACCAAAGTCTTCAGCTCTTATAGGCACCGTACAACACACATATGCTACCCGCACATAATGTAAAGCATAAAGATGGCATACAGACGCAGACACTCAGAACTGAAAAAGCCCCAGGAGAAACAGAACATCCTCAGGGACAAAGAGGAACATGTGCATCCAGAAGGGAAACTAAAGAAGGAAGAAAGGAGAACGTCCCCTTGGTCCAAGCGGGCAAGCAGAGCACAGGGCAAGAGTTAAAACACAGGGGGAAGGACGGAGGGACCAAAAACTGCAACAGTGAAGAGAAGAACATCTTTATGGTAAGATTTTACACACCTGTACTATGTCCTTCCTATTGCAGTATTCTTCATCTAAGGTGGGGTATACAAGAGCTCAAGAGGATACCTGGGAAGAGGAAGGCAGAGAAGAACCCTCCACAAACCCATGCAGGATAACCCTGAAAAAAAAACTGCTCTGGCCCTGGAAACAACATCCAACTTGTAATATTTAGTAAAAGTATGAACAGAGGACCACATAGAAGCCTCAAAAGACAAAACTGGTATCCAGACCCTTAAAAAAGGGCACCAGAGGAGGCAACTGACTAGCAGAATGTGACTTTACAGATAAGGAAAGACATTTGCCATGAAAAGATCAACAAAAGGAAATGCCCTTAGAAATCCAGGAGGAGATGGTTTGCCTAGAAACACCCAAACCCAAAGCCCTGGGATGATGATGTTGTTGTGTCTTTCGGCTTTTCCCAGTTAGGGGTCGCCACAGCGGAACTCCGGTCCGCTAATGATTGGCAGTAGATTTTTACATGCCGAGTTGCCAGCCCTGACGCACAACCTTCAACGAAGGTACGCCCATTCACACGTCTCCACACAGAAGACGCTTTAGCTGAGAATCTAACAGGACAACATCTTACTGTGAGGAGACAACACTACCGCAGTTCTAAAGAGATAAAATGCTGCTCAAGCTTTGCGAAAAATGTTACCGTTATCCAAATAATATCCAACATGTCTATGCAAATCCAATGTATGAAGAAACTTCTCAATAACAGACCGCACAGAAGGAAAAAAAGTAAGGAAGATGAATAGATTAAGGGAAAACTCACTGATCACCTTGGGCATAAAAGAAGGATTAGTATGAAGAGGCACTCAGACAGAGTGAAAAACTGAAAAATGAGGAATGGCCACGAGAGCCTGAAGTTCAGACACCCTCTTGGCTGAAGTAAGAGCCAAAAGCAGAACAGTCTTCCAAGTACAATGTTGCAAAGAAACTGAGGAAGCATGCTCAAAAGGAGCCTCTATAAAATGTTCAAGTATAAAGTTGGGGTCCCAAGAAGGCAGAATAGGCTTCCTGGGAAGCCTGATATAAAGGACGTCTTTGAGGAATTGCTTGACCTCAAACCTAGAGACCACAGGAAGACTTAACGGCAGACAAGCAAAAACTGCTGACAAGTGAGCTTGTACTGAAGAATATGCCAACCCAGCATGAAGCAGATCACAAAAAAAAAGAGAGAACCAAAAACACCTCTACTAATAGAGGATTTGGATGGCAAGACAAGCACCACAGGTATGATTTCCTGGTAGTGGTTTTCCTGGTTTATTGCCAAAACCTGAAGCACATCTTCAGAAAAAGAGGCGCCTAAGAGAGATCAAAACTTTATCACCCACAGTGTCATCTGAAGAGTGGACAAGTGAAAATGAATGAGACCCTTGTCTTGCGTGAGAAGACCCAGTGAGGTAACATATGGTGATGGCCCCTGGTCAAGTGAGAAAGAAGAGGGAACCAATATTGTCTGGGCCAAAAGGGAGTCACCAGCAAGCTTGTGGGAGAGTTCTGCCTGATCTTGTGCAGAACTGTGGTTTTGGGGGGGAGGGCATACAGAGACATCCCCTTCCAAGGAAAAGACAGGGCATCCACTTTCATAGCCAGAGGACTTTGAACTGGAACACAATAGAGGAAGATGACTGTTCAGAGGACAAGCAAATAGTTCTACCTGAGGAATACCCCCCCTAATGAACAATGTCCACGACCACATCTCTGTGAAGTATCCATTTGTGAGCTTGTGTGCTGGACCTGCTCAAGGAGTCTGCCACTTGAATGTGCTCCAAGGGAATGTAAACTGACTTGAGTCACTTGATACTGGATAGCTAGATCCCAGACCTAAAGTGTTAATCTGCAAAAATATAGAACCTTGCGCCCCCTTGCTTGTTGATATACCACATCACTGTGACATTGTCAGTGAAAACTTTGAGGGGCCTGGGATGAAACAGGGAATGAAAAGCTTGCAGAGCCAGAAGCAGTGCCCTCATCTCCTTTATGTTGATGTGGTCTTATCTCTGATGAGGAGGCTAGAGACCCTGAACCATTAGGGGGTCACAGGAGGCACCTCACCCCCTGTCTGAGTCTGAAAAGAGCTCCTGAGTGGGAACTGGAGCTTGAAAAGGAAGCAATGGGTTGAGAGAAAGTTGAAGAATCCACCACTGAAGTTCAAGCTTGAGACAGTGAGGAAAAGGTACTGGGAAGTCCAGGGGGTGGCCATATTAAAGCCACACTGATTTGAGGAACCACTAAAGTTTATTCATATGCAGCCTTGCTAAAGGAAGCATGGGAATGGTGGAAGACATGAACATCACGAGCCTGAGAAATTCCCTGGCCATGACTGAAGCCAGAGGAAGAAATGGGTCACTAGAGACCGAGCCTTAGGGTAGGGAGAGATGCCAACATAGGAACCGTCTATGGCTGTGGAAAATATGTCTCTGGGAAGGCATGAGAACTGATTTCTAGAAGTTTATGGTGAACCCCAGATGGTGTAATAGGCAAGCAGTAAACCTGACATCCTGAAACAAACTGCTTGGGACAGAAGCTTCAATAAACAAATCATCTAGACTGGGAAAAATATGAATACCCTGAATCCTGCAAAAAGTAATGACAGGAGCGAGGCATTTGGTGAATAGTCTTGGGGCAATAGAGGGGCCAACGGGCAAAGCAGAGAACTGAAAATGCAAGGAAAAGACGATCATAAAAAAAATCCAGAAAAGAGGATATTTGGGGATGTGAAGGTATGCATCCTTGAGTTCCAGAGATACCAGAAAGGCCTGCAGAAGAAAAATAACAATGCCTGAAGGGATAACATCTGAAAGGAAAGAATCTTTTGAAATGTGGTCAGCAAGGAGAGATCCAGAATTGGTCTCCGTGTACCCTCCCTTTCATGGGACCTAAAACATCCTGGAATAAAATCCCTTCCCTACCTAGGAGCGAGGCATGGCTTAAATGGTGCTATGAGACAAAAGAGAGTGAAGAACCTCTGGGAAATGAGACCGCTGTTCCTGAGGAGGATGACAGCTGCCTGAAAACTGAGAAAGGCACTTCCATACCATGCAGTATCCCTGATGGATAATCCACAGAACCCAAGAGCCTGAAATGATTCATAGTCACTTTTGAAAAGATAGAGAAAGACAAAGGAGCAAGAGAACCTGGCCAAGGGAAGAAGAAAGCAACTATCAAATACAACCAGGCTTGTCCAAAAAAGAAGGCTTCAGGGAGGCATGAGGTTGAGTAGAATTATCAGAAGGCACATGCCTAGAACCATTCATGCCCTTGGGAGGAGGGAGAGATTGTCTACAAACAATTCAGACTTGAGGGGTAGTTCCTCTGAAACTTAGGAAATGGAAAAACAAAAATATGCTTCGGCTCCTGCAAGGCCTTGCCTTTGTCCTGGATGGACTTAAAGTCAGCAGCAGCAGATGCAAAAAGACTTTTGTTACCCAAAGTTTTGCCTTAATGCAACAGGCAAAGCCTGAAGAAGAAGCCAAGAATAATGCCTCGTAATTGAGCCAAAGTCAACAGACGTGGATGAGACATCAGCTGCATTTGACTGATAGGCAGGCAAAAGCTGTAACGTAGAACCCAACAAGGAAAGGGCTGAAGCCTTCCATTTAGAGTCAGGAAGGTCAGAAACAATCTTAGAAACCTGCAAAAGGACAGCCAAAACAGGCCTGATCATATAGATCTGTTAATTGTCAACAGTGTAAACTTTCTTGCCCAATCTTTCCATGGCACCACTATACTTATCAGGAGGGCAACAACTTGGATGGCTTGTCAAGAGAGACTAACATTACAGAAGAGTCAACAGAAGGGCATTTATAAAGAGATTTGCACTTCTCAGGCACTTTATCGAACCTGTTAGGCTTCTTAGGTGCAGGAGGTGGAGAGCCAGGGTCTACAGAAGCTGCCAAAAGGGTATCCAAAAGGACAGCCAGAACAGGAGGAATAGCAGACAGCTTGGGAAACTCCATCTGAAGGAATTCATAATACCTTTTTGGAATATCAGAGACTTGAGAACAATCCCACTTGAAATAGTCCATCATATGGGCAATGCTATCCCTAAAAGAGAAGGCTTCCAAAGGGGAGTCTGGGCTTAAGTAATCCTCTAAACCGCAGAGTAAGGGGGAAGGGATTTGAGAAGAATAAGCCAGGGATTCTTCCCCCCCAGAGTCCAAATCCTAATCCTAGGCATCTAATTCTTTAGGCCTCTTGAGCGAAAGAACCGGGAGGAGCAGGAATAGCTCCCCCTTGAGGTGGCTTCAAGGCCATCAAAGCATTAAATAAACCCTGAGTGCACTCTTGCCATTCACGTTGGGGATCTTTTACAACAGGGGAAATGTACTTCATCATTTGTTTCTTTTTTTGCAAGATGTCTGCACAAAACACCCAGTGAGGGTAAGACCCAGGATGCAATTCTATAATGTAAATTACAAAAAAGGAGTATATCACAGCTGGAGTGCTACAAAAAGTTGAATTCATCATAAAACAATAAAAACAATAAAACATGTTAAGCACTTTCACAGTCTATTATACAACTGTTCTTCAGACCTAAGAACCACATATAGCCTAAACTCATTTATACTAATGTAAGCCCAGTCAGCAAACAGCATTAATTAAGGCATGTCATTCACTCAAATAAATTTTTAATGTCATTAACATGCTATAATAATCTATCCTTCAAACGTCTTGTTAGTTTTCTCTGTGTAATAGGCATGGTATGTGTAAAGTGTCATGTTTTCAAAACTGGTTTCATAAGACTGAGTCATTAACCCCTGAGGACTTATCACTATTTAAACATATAATTCATTCTTCTTTCACCTCAGTTAAGTTCTTAAAGTCTTCCCCTCTAAATTCGTGACCAAAACTTCTAATACTAGAAATTTAAAGCTGTGATTCTGTCCCTTGTCCAGTACATGCTGGGCTAGGGCATTCATAGTTTTCATATTTTTAATGTCATTAACATGCTATAATAATCTATCCTTCAAACGTCTTGTTAGTTTTCTCTGTGTAATAGGCATGGTATACCACACAGTATGCCAAATAAATCAAGTCTTTAGTTAATTCTGCATAAAGGAAAGTCTCAATAACAAAATTCAGCACAGGATGTACAAACTTTTATCTGTATGTATAAACCTGCAAGCCTTACATTTCATACAGTTAAACGTCCCTTCACAATCTGATAGGGGGATATATAAATCCCTCATGTTCTTGTAGCATAACTGTCTCTTCAAAGACAGTCTATTCCTGAATGTAAAACTGGGTTTCTCACTCAATACTTTCCCTATTTGCTCATCTGACTTCAAAATAGGCCATTTTTTCTTAACATCACAGACCACATTAATATTACTAGAATATGTTAGAGCTAACCTTGTTTCACTCCTAGATTTCTGTTTTTTAGTGTGTCTATGTCTACATGGGCTCGAAAAATATGGTCTCCCCAAACCTTCTCTCTGACACCAATTCTTCTATACATTTATCAACCTCATAACTGTTATATCCTCTCACTACAAAACGTTTTAATTCAATTAATGCTTCATCTAAGTCACCTTCATCAGTATGTAGCCCCATGGATCTTAACTACATGTCCTTACACTACATTACGTGGTACATATCGAGGATACATATTGCTATAGTGTAATAAATTCTTTTTACATTCTTTCTTAAAAATTTGCATTTAAGTCTACCACCTACTGTCTTACTGACAGCTACATCCCAGAAATTACTAGATTGCTGTGAACAAGGGTCTGTAACTTTAAAAAGGGTATTGTGGAGTGTAAATAATCTATAAAACCTTTTACTAAGCTTAGCAGTCCTTTCCATAAAATAAACACTTCATCCACGAATCTCCTATAACAGAAAATATGGTCCATAACAGCATTATTTTTAAGTATAAAATCATGCTCATAACTAGCCAGAGCAAGGTTAGCACAGTGGTTTCCATTAAAAATAAATACATTATTCAAAACTAAATCCAAAAGCGTGCAGATTAAATTAGTCTTATCTGATGTCATATGATTGCCAACCGTTAAAAAAGACCTAATATGTTCTCAATACCCCATTCACTGGGTATCACTGTGAAAAGAGAGGGTATATCTAGTGTGATTAAAATAAAATCATCATTCAGATTCACATTACAAGTCACATGAAACAAACTATTCAGAAATGGTCTTAAAATTTTCTCAATATAAATCGAGAGGGGTTCAGTAGCCCAGCCCCTACTGGAAAGTACTGGACGCATGGGGGGCACACCAAATCCTTGTGTACTTTGGGAAGTCCATACAGAATAAAGCAACAATCCTTATGAACATCTTTAAGTCCATATAAACATCCTCTATACTCATTTTCTGTGCTGGTACAAATGAGAGTCCTTTTCCTAAAAGTCTCAAATGTTCAGGTGTTAATGTAACAGAAGACAAATTAAAAATTAGCTCATCTAAGCTCTGGTTCATGTCATTTCCTTGACCGCCGTTGAAAACTTCTTTTGGGGTCATCCCTTCCTTGATCTGCTCCTCGACCTGCCTTTCCTGCATTCTTGCTATATCGGTAAGGGCTCCTTCAATTAAAAAACTAAGGGGCATGCAGTTGATGAAATTATCTCTCCATTGTGAGCGTTATTCCTTGTAAATAACTGTATTCACTGTACTAGGTACTGCATTAGAGGATTCAGCCATTGCAGAGGTGCTTGCTCTATCCTATGACATCACCTCCTCAGAGTCATTCACAGGAACCTCATTCTGTCATGCAACTCTATAACAGTTGTAGGAATCTCATCCCTCACTAAAGAGCTGAGGAAACCCCCTTGACCCGTAGGACAATCAGCCAAGGTCCCCCTCTCAACATCAGGCATAGGTGTTTGAAAATCTTTCAAGGATGTTCGAGAAGCCAGAATCATGCCGGCCTCCAATGGGGTCATTGCAGAGAAATTCAACACTAGCACCAGACTGTCCAGCAGGCTTTCACTAGCCTCGAGAGACACGACTGGAGGAGGCTGGACAGTGGCCAGATCAGGCCTAACTTTTTTGCTGCCTTCTTGGCAGATGGCTTGCCCTCAGGAAGGGATGATTCCACCATAGCACCATAAGCCAACAACCTAAGATGTTGGCTCTCTAGTTACTTGTACAAACAGAAGATGGGACTACAAAGGGTCTTAGGCACAGACGCCTGGCAGACAGAACACTGCATATGACTTTGGGAAGCACCCAAACAAAAGATACACTGGTTGTGACGATCTTCATGAGAAATCTGCTTCCTATACCGGCATTTTCCCATTCTAGATGGAATGAACAAACCACCATCACCAAGAAAAGGAAGAGGAAAAACCCCAATAGGTCACTTATCTGAAAACACAACTTGGTAGCTAGCACAGAAGAAGGGCATTCAGACCAATGATAAACAATGGTGTTTGGACTGGTGGCAAAGAAGTTCTGAGTCTGCACCTTTATGTCACCTTTACGCCCTACACACGGGGAGCATACATGTGACATATGGCACCTATAAGAGCTGAAGACTTTAGTATATGTGCCAGACAATGGAATATCCTTGACAGGAGATCCCTTAGGTGAAGAATACTGCAACAGTGATATGGAAGGACATCTAAGAACTCAAAAGTTACCTTGAAAACAACAGATCAGCCTGTCTGAAAGGACAGTTGTATAAATTGAACATACCACAACAGTAGATGTTCGAATGACCACTTCTGCAGTAGCCTTAGCTATATGGGTTATATCCTTCAAATGATTTAACAACCATCCAGCTTCCAAAGCCCCAGACAACCTTCCATGCACCCAAACTGGCAAGCAGCTCGAGCTGAGCTGACTAAAAGACAAGTTTGGGCATGAAGCCCTTTATAGCCGAGGAAGGCACAGCCTGAAAGTACAATACTTGAACAAAAAATATCTACACCTGGGTAAAAAGAACACACACAAAAAAACAAGGAGGATGAAAGGAGGGAGTGGCTACTGCAGCAGTTCATTCAAACATCTACTGTTATGGTAAGTTCAACTTACACGACTCTAATATGTTCATTATATTGATCTCTGTTGCAATAGCTTTAGTTATATGGGTAGATTACCTTGGCTAACTACATCTGGGAGGTGGAAGTAGAAAAGTCCAGAAGCCCTTGGAGAATAGTCCTAACAAAGCTTGATCTGGACCTACAGAAGGAATCAAATTTATACTGCTTTGTAGACGTATGTAGAGAGGACAGAGTATCAGCTTCTACAATACTTATAAAATCCAATCCTTTCCAAAAGGCCAAAGATGACACCTATGCCTTGGTGGAATAGTTTGGTTATGGGGATATAATAAGTATAATAAAAGGTCATAGCTTTAGTCTATCATTTGGAAATCAACTCTTGACACAGGTTGCTCCTTCTTATCTTCAAAAGAAATGAACAAATGATCCGAACATCCAAAAGATTTGGTTCTGTCAAGACAGTATCAGAGTTGTCTGGGGACATCCAAGGTGTAGGCCATCATTTCTCCATCATTTTTAGACTCAGGAAAGAAAACAAGGGAAATGGATAGTTAGGATTAAAGTAAACTTGGATACTGCTTAAGGTACAAAAGAAGGATTCATTCTCAAATAAACCCAGCCCCTATGGAAAATGAGATACGGTTGACTCACCATAACAGCTTGCAACTCAAATACTCTTCTTGCAGATGTCAAGGCAATTAATAAAACTGTTGTCCATGTTAAGAATCTCATGTCAGCCAAATCAGCTGGCTCAAATGGAACAGGTGTTAGCTTCTCAAACACAAAATTAAGATATCAAGGAAGGGCCACAGGTTTTCTTGGATGCTTCTTATGCAAAACTCCTTTCAAGAACATTTTGATACAAGACTGCATTGAAAGAGAAGGATTTGTTTAACAGACATGCTGAAATGGCTGATAAACTAACAGAGGAATAACAAAGGCCACAGGATAATAACTCACACAAATACTGTAAAACAAGAACAATTAGCCCTGAATGTGTGCTGGTTAAACTGTTGGCACCAGCTACTGAATCTTTTTCTATTTGCTAATAAATGATTTTCTAGTAGCAGTCCTTGTCTCCATTAGCACCTCCTGCACATCCTTAGTAAACAGATGCCTAAAGGGAATTATGACCCTATCATCCAAACAGTCAACTGAAGATAACTGATGCCAAAGTACATCAAACACCACTGTTTTTGTGTGAGTAGATACAGTCTGTGAGGCAGCTTGTGGTAATTCCTCCTAGCCACTTCCAAAAGAAGGGAGAGCCATGGTTTAATGGGTCACCACAATGACTGTGGGGAATTCCTTCTGAATCTTCAAAAGTACCATGGATATTAGTGGGAAGGGTGGAAAAGTTTACAGGAACATTCCTGACCAAAGGAAAGAAAAGCCATTTGTCTTCCAGACCTTCTTGGATGGAGTCCTGAACAGAATCTTGCCAGCCGATTGCTGACACAGGAGGCAAGAAAGGCTACTTAAGGAACTCATCATAGATGGATAAAGTCTTGGAAGACCCCCTGATCTAGTTTCGGTTCATAATGGTCTGCTCAGCTTGTCTGCCATACAATTTTGCTCTTACGGAATGCTGGATGCCTGCAGAATGAGTGTGTGATGTGAAGTTATATCCCAAGCTAACATGTCTAGACTGCAGGGGCTTCCAAGATGGCTGCAAATTGAGTAACAGCTTAATTTCAGCTCTCCCAGTGTGAAAAACAAACTCAGAAGACAGCTAGTAAACTTGTATTTTTGGGTAAATTTCAGTAACTGGTTAGTAAGTGCACTGCCTGGATACCAGCAAAAAAGAAATTCAGAGAACCTGGAAGAAACTCGGTCACAAAATGTGAGGAAATAAAACACTGGGAAGAATTCTGCAGCTGTTCAGCAAAAAGCAATGTAAGCTCCTGCTTTGGTGTAAGACATAACATCCAGTAACCTAGAGAAAAAATAAGTCAAGTGCACTCAGAGCTGATTAAAATAAACTGAACACTGATGGAGTATATATCAACTCAAATCACAAAAGGCTAGAAAAATGGAAGAAGCTTTAAAAAGATTTTCAGATGAGGTAATAAAACTGCAAAAATCAGTGGTCCAAATGAAGAAAAGGCCAGCTAAAAAAGAGAGACTGCTCAAGAAGAACCATTTCTAAACATAAAAGAATTAGAGGACAGACCACATAGGAAAAACTTGCGATTTTCTGCTGTACCAGAGACGCTGGAAGGAACAGACTGTATTAATTTTATGAAAACACAAATAAGCAACTGCACAGGTATTCCATAGCAGGAGATGGTAATTGAAATGGCACACTGTGTGTACAATCCAAACCTGGCTATAAGAAAGCACCCTACACCTTTAATAGTAAAGATGCAATCCTACCAACAGAAGGATTTGATTTTGACAAAACTGTGGCAGAAGGACAAAGTACTAAAAGTGGGAGACATTACAATGTTTGTGGAAAATGATTACTTACTGTACACCTGGCAGAAGTAGAGTAAATTTATTCCACTAATCAGGGAATGTTGGAGAGGCAAGAGATTCAAACTGCTATATCCAGTTATCTTCTGAATATTCTTTCCTGGTTGGACAAAAATGATTTTTCATCCAGAACATGCTAAGGAGGAACTACAAAAGTTTACCCAACAAAAAGTGAGCTGTGAAACAGGAGATTCTGCTTCTTGTTGTTATGGTAAACCAGAGAGACTGTGCCAGTAAAACCGGTTCCAATATTTCAACGGAATATGCTTAAAAGACAGAAAAAAGCACAAGAGTTGACTAGAACTGAGTGCACATTGGAAATGAAGCAGAGAATGGATTTAGGAGATGCAGATAAAATGGAATAAAACCATCAACTCGGAAACTGACAAATGCGGGATTACAAAGCATCAATTATACTTGTGAAACATAACCGAACAAGAAAACCTGGAAAAACTGGACTTGGATAAACTTGTAGAGGCCTCTAATGCATATGCCCTACTTCATGTCATTAATGTCTGGAATAAAACTTAGGAGAGGAGAAGAGGTGGGAGAGTGTTAATAAGTAAAACAAAATTGTGTTTTAACAGTAGTATTTTTATGTTTGCTGTAAAGTAAAGTTTTCTCCGTTATTTTTAAATATAATATGGATACTAAAGCAAACCGGTGCCTGTTCTTTTCCGTCTTTCTCTCTTCCTCCTTTTTCAGTTTTAAGAAATGTAGGCACTGCAACATAAAAAAGAAGAAAAGTCTGTTCAAAAGAGCATGATACAAGAAAAAAATCATGTGTTTTTTCTCATTCTTGCATAAGGCAATGACTGGATTAAGGCCCTTGGCTTGATCTCTTAACAGGTTTTAAGAGAAAGCAAATAAAAAAGAGCACTGAATATAATAAAGCTTTCCTCTAGCAAATACATAAATGCTTATGGAAGCAACTCTATCTGGTTCTCATGTCACCATGAAGGCAATCTGATAAAGAGCAATAAAAACAGAAGACTTCTTTCAATGGCTAGGAGATAATGTTTTCTGAAAGCATTCAAGTGTTTTCCCACTCTGGGACAGCAATAAAGATAAGGCAAAACCAGAGCGCTTAGGTACAATCACAGGCTGCACCACACATCTTAGAATGGAAAACCTTCCTTTTAGGTTAACCCAAGTCTGAGATTGTGGTTGTCAGTTTGGGACAACTGTTACTATTAGGAGGGTAAAACTTCAATATTTGAATATATACATAGTTTTGTGTATTAGTATTAAGTTAATAGGTTTTAGGGGGTGTATTGAGGGTGTTTTATTTTTGTTTGACGGCTTTCAATAAAACAAAGTTTTGTACAATGTGACACAGGCTCAAATGGATATGAGAAGAAACTGTACAAAAGATAAACCTGCCAAACAGTGTATGCATGTAACACAAAAGTTGGAACTAAATACTTAAAAAAAAGTTGTTACACATAAAAGGTGGGAAAAATAGCTTTTTGACATAATGACACTTTCACCATTACCCTTAAATGTAAATGGTCTCACAGATATATACAAAAAAGAAAGAATAGTGAACCATTTAAACTGTAGAGTGCAAATAACTATGCGACAGGAGACAGATTTGGAAAGAAATGAATATGTGAATTTGATAAAGAAAGGTTTTCAGGACTGTTATTCAGCAGAATACCTGGGACAAAGGAAACAAAGGAATATTTATATTAACTGCAAGAGGAGCTCCAATAGTGATAAAAGAGGATAAACAATAACAATGGTAGATTCTTAGTATTAAGAGACTACTGGCACACTGGCATGTTATTTATATTCCACCTAAAACAGCTATAATGGAGCTTGAGAAAATTCTGAGAGAAATAAGTTTTCAGCAGGGAATATTACTTATAGGTGGGGACTGGAATTTGATTTGCAGCAGAAGGTGTGTCGAGGGGGGGGGCAGAAGGGAAAATATAAGAATGGAGGGTAGATTTTTCAAGAAATTTATGAATATATGGAACATGTGCATTTAATTGAAAGTTTTGATACGCATAACTATTTCACATGCCAATAATAGCTAAAATAAAAATACAGGGTAATTAAATAAAAATGAAACACTGGTGCTTTCCCACCTATCTGAAAAGAGAGGAATTTAAGGAATGGGTAGTGGAAATTATTTGGGAGGTATTAGAGAAGCTAGAAATAGAAATTTCTTCTGGAAATATAGCTAGGGAGTGGGATAAAATTAAAGCTGAGTTTAAAGGCTAAGAAGTAACAAGAATTATGCAGAGGGACTGATACATGTTAAAGGATTGCAGCATAGTGGGAATCTCACAAAACAAAAGGAGGAACTGCTAAATGCTAAAAAGAAAATAAGGTATAACCTCAATAATATGCATGAGTTTAGAAAGACTGCTGTTAAGCAACTGTTTTTGATATCATCTTCAGAGCACAAAAACGTTTAGCACAACGACGCAGACAAAGTAGAAAGGGTTGTCACCAAGCTTAGGGAGCCTATAACAAAGATAATGAGGTCCTTTAGAGGTACTAAAATATTTTGGAAATTTTATGGAAGTCTGTATAAAGCAGCGAAATATGGAAATCAAGAAAAGGTACAAATGGAAATGATTACAGAAGAATTAAATATGCCAAGGTTAGAGGTAGATGAGGCTCAATTACTAACTGGATAGGAGGAAACAAAATAAAAATGGTGATGTATAACCAATCCACAGGAAAGTCCCCAAGAATAAATTGTATTTTTGTGGAGGTTTGAAAGCTAGGAGAGGAAAAATAATAAAGATCTGGAAGGTTTTGATTAACAGACTTAAAAGGAAGAGAAGCCCTAACATCCTGGAAGAAAGCAGTGGTGGGTGTAATACCTAATGAGGGTAAAGATCCAACTTCATACATGTCCATTTCAACGTAAACCTCGATTATGACGTGTTTACATCTATAATGGCAAAGGTGATGCAAAAATTGATAGATATGGATCAGTGTGATTTTGTGGAGGGGAGGCAAACATTTGACAACATTAACATAACACTGATGATCCAGAGGGAATCAGAACGTTAGAAAACTACTGATGGGTCTTGATGCAGAGAAAGCATCTGACAAGGTAAGCTGTGATTTTATTAGCAGGGCAATTGAAGCATTTGCTTTCCCTGATAAAATGACAAGGTTAATTAGGAAGATATAGGAGGGATCAGAGGAAAAAATTAAACTGGGTGGGTTCCTCTCTGATAATTTCTGTTTGAGCAGGGGAACCAGGCAGGGGTGTCCTCTTTCCCCTTTATTATTTGCATTATACTTACAACCACTGGAAAAGAAAATAAGGGAATCAGAAATTCAAGGATATAACTGGTATGGTAGTTAAGGAAAAACTGTCTCTATCTGCAGATATTTTATACCTGATAAAAGCAGAAAAGGACATTCGGTGTTGTGTAACATTTTGAGGCAGTTTCACATTTTTTCAGGATACAAAATCAATGAAGCTAAAACAAAGGCAACAGTTGTAAATTATGTGCCCACACACAAACTGGTTAAGCAATTTCCATATTTATGGGGGAAGGATAAAATGAAGTACTTAGCAGTGTGGACTGAAAAGGATTCTAGTGTGGCAGCTAAGGATATGTGGGAAGAGACTTAAAAGATTATACAAAAACCGAGAAATTGGAAACTGTGTTACATACACATGGATACAAGCAGTTAAATGTTTTTATAGTCCCTTTAGTTTTGTACACAGCTATGGCATATTTTTAATCAACCAGAGGAGAAGTTGTGGACAGCAATTTATAAAGCCTTGAGGGATTTTATCTGGAAGGGGAAGATGGCAAGAATCAAGTGGGACAAGCTGATTCTTACAACAGATCAAGGTGGTTTAGGATTGTCCTATTTGAAGGGCTATTTCAGAGCTACACAGTTAATGCTCCTATACATGGCACAAGCAGAAACCTATGGAAAGGGATGATGATGATGATGAAATGGGAGGGATGCTCAAGAAACAAGCAGAGACTGAGATTTTGGATGCAGATCCTTAAGAACAACAATAACCACACAGAATATTATGTTAATAAAGTGGCAGAAAGTATTCTAAGAACTAAGCCAACATGAGAATGGAAAAAAGAGATTCTGCCAATAGGGATGACTGCAATTAAAGATGCAAACAACAGGCAAGAGGGGGCTGGAATTTATGGGAGAAAACTGGCAAAAGAACCAAAGTATGGGAAGCAAATAAACAGAGAGGGAAAGGTAATAGAATGGGAAGAGGCCAAGAATTTATTTGGATTGCAGAGTGCAGACTGCCTTTTCTATCAAGGATTGATATCAGAGTATAGGCAAACAAAGATATAGTGGAATCCCCCAATGAAAGACAAGCACTGACAGAGTTTTTAGTAAAATCTAGAAGTCGAGTTGCTGCTAAAAAGGAATAATTAGTACAGCATATAAAATATTGCATGATAACTATAAGAATCAATCAGAGGAGGTTAGAAAGGATTGGTGAGATAGGCTGGATAAGCAATTCCAAAGAAACAATGGGGGATATATCTATGTCTCCCAAAATATGCAACAAAGTCTAGAAGGTTTAGGATCTTTCCTTGGAAGTGTTCACATAGGTATTTTTATACCCCAAATAGACTCCAAAAAATTTTTCCTCAGTTAGACAGCAAATGTTGGAGGTGTGATGGGGAAGAAAGAGGTAACTAGGAGCATATTTTTTTGAGTGTAATGAGTTGGCAGGCTTTAAAGATTCCTTACAGACCTTTCTGTCAGAGATACTGGGTGGGCAAATTGGTGTAATTAAGGAAACCATTATTTGATCTAGGATACAGAATTAGAATTTTCCTAGACATAGTAAGGCCTTGCTGAGTCTAATTATGGTGGCTACCAAACCAAAAAAGCAATTACTAGAAAATGGAAATCAAAGTCTAAACAGTAATAGATGTAGTGGAAATAGTAATACAGATAAAGAACTGGCACTAGGATATTTAGAAAAGGGTAAGAGCAAATTCCATAGAAAAATGTGTATTGTGGGGACAATACATGCAGAGGAGGAATGAGGTTTAACAGAAGGCAGAATATGAATGAGCTATATAATGTTTGACTGATAAGGACTGGCTAGATTATAAGTGATGCATGATGTTTGCAACTAAAATTATGACAATATAGTTTGTTTTCATTTATATAAATGATTGCCTATATCATACATAATAATTTAATAAAGATGTTTCTTATTTAAAAAAAAACATGGCTGATCTGCAAAGGGTATACAAGTTGGTTCCCCCTTGCTTGTTGATTTACCATGACTGTGGTACTGACTGTAACCACTTGAAGAGGTCCCAGGGACCAAAGATGATTCAGAGAGTTGCTTGCCCTGATCAAGGCATTCATCTTATTGACATTTAAAAGCATGCATCTATCTTTGGTATTTAACAAACCATGCACTTTTATTCCTCCTGAAACTGCTCAGCAATCTGAGCCCAAAGCATATATGGTGAATGGCCACTTTGAAACAAGGAGGGGAAAAGGGAATACCTGGATTTAAGGATATCGGCGGTCTCAGCCAAAATATTTCTCTTTTGATAACCCAGCACAGAGTTTTGAAAAGATAAAGGGTGTTGATGTTGGGACCAAACAGATTTCAGACATCAATGCATCTTTCTCATGTGGAGTCTTGCCAGGAGTATTTTGAGAATCATAGATGCCATGAGACCCAAACTCCTGAGGTATTTCCTCGCAGTGATTGAAATCTGACTAGAAAAAGATCTAAATAAAGATCTATTTTTTTTCCTTCGGAAGAAAAGCTCTTTGAACTGAGGTGTCTAGCTGACATAACAGGAACATAATCCTGCGTGAGGGAGTCAGAAACATTTCTGAATGTTCTCTTGGAATCCCAGATTGTGCAAGAGATCTCTCACCCAAGAGACAGATTCCTAACATTTTGGAAAAGACTCTGCAAAGATAAGCATGTCATCTAAATATGGGTCTGTAGCCTGCAATGAGCTACAACTCAAGCTACACAACTTGAACTATCCACTGCACCAAGAGTGTTCACAAAGGGTAAGGCAGAGAACTAATGATGTGATCCATATCTATAAACCTGATTTTCAGAACCCATGTGTCTGAAACAATCTTTGGCCAAAGAGAAAAACAGATTCAGACTTTCTGGAAGAAAAAGAGAAGCAAAGTGGGAGGGGGCCACAAGATCTCTTGAGTAGTCATTCAGACTTGTTGGACTGTCCTAGGTTTTGGGAGGTTTGAAACTTCTCTCTGGAACCTCCTTGCCACTTCTTAAATCTCTGTTTATCTGAATTCTGCTGTGACTGTTATATTCTGTTTTATGCCAAATATAGATGAGAAGAAAATCCCTTGGACAATTTGGAAAAGGGGGGGGGGCTGAAAAATCATAGTGGTTCCCTGGATCAGCTTGCCCCTATCATCACATTTTTGATCACTTCTGCAGCAGAGGGGCCAAAACTAAAGCTCTATCCAAGGGAGAATTTAAAATCTCATTTTTAACATGTGTTAGGTTTTGAGAATGCAGCCAAGCAAACCTCCTTAAAACAGTGTCAGTGGCCATAGACCTGAAAGAAGTATCAGAGTCATACACACACACTGCAAACAATCAGTAGTGACCTGTGCAATAGAAGAAACAAAGTTCTTCAAAGCAGATTTTTCTTCACGAGAAGAAATTGTAGGTAAAACATTCTGCATACTTTCACAGTATGTCAAGATAAACACATGAGCCAGACAATTTAGAATTATGAAATTCAAAGCTGCAGAAGTATACACTTTTTTCCATATCTATCATTAATTTCTCATCCTTATTTGAAAGAGTAGAATTGGAATTAACTCGATGCTTAGCAGCAGAGGAGTCAACTAAGGTTCTAGCTGCTGGGTCAGGTTTGAGAACAGTGAAGAAATGTATACATCCTATCTGTCTTTTAGGGACATCTGGCTGGCTATCAGGAAAACTGCAGTCAGTATGACACACACTCTGAAGCAGACAAGACATGAGGAATGGGTGTAGGTTCTGGAAAAACCATCTATAACAACATATAATATGTTTTGAGGGAATAAGAAATCTCTGTGTTCTCCCACTGAAAACAATGGGACATTCTAGCAATAGTCCCAGAGAAACAGAAACCCCCACAGGGAGAATAAGAAAGAGAGCTCTCCTCCCAGTCTGAGTCAGAAAGCTGAAGGCAAAACTCCAAATCTGTCCCTGCATCATCCTGTTCAGACTCAGAATCCTAAATCTCTTCAGGAAAGGAAGCATCCCTCATTCTTTTACTAGAAACTACTCTACAAGAAAGATTAATACCCAAATCAAACCCTGAGCTGAGCTAGTCTCAGTAAACTACTCTTATTCAAAGAAATTTGAGGAGCAGTAGTTACATGCTTGGTTTTCAGTTTCTTTTTGACTGGAAAAATACGACCAAGTGTGTTACTAATGGTAGCCACTGCTTTCCAGGTATGGGCACAGCATTCTGATACAACAGGGTAACTTTCCTTGTTCCCTCTCCCAGGAGTAACAAGAGTAGTTTTCCCTTGCCCAAAGAGGGGACCCCCATCAGCTGCAGAGGTCATAGCTATCCCCGGTCCGTAGTCACTGTACGTGCTACACCAGAGGAATCCGGAATAAAAGAACAGTGTCTGAGATACAACAAATGGCCACAGGAGACTCACCCACCTATATCTGAGGCAAATTGCTAGCCTGCTGTGGTGGCAAAGGCTGTTTTCTTAACTTTTAATTTTGTGACTGGAAGCACAACCAACCCATAGGATTGACCATCTCATGGTCAAGCCGAAAATGGCGTCTCTATTCTGGGAAAAACAAGCAACAATGAAAGTGAAAGAACCAGTCCACAAAAGTTACTTTTTTGACATGAATAAAGCACTTTCAAACATTATGGCAGCCCCACAAACTTAAACTATTTTCTGAGAAGAAATTGGGTTTATCAGTTAAATTACACTACTTTTTAAATGACAGAAATGAGCGCTCAGTTAAAAGAATGTTACAGTTTCAAGACAATCTGTAAAAACACAACACTCCTATCTTTAAAACAACTTTCCTGAAGAGGGAAGTAGTAAAACATCAGTAAAAAGTAAGAAAATGAAGTTTTTTCCCCCAAAGGGAACTTATTTGCCCAGCCAAAGAAGCACAAACAGACTGCCCATCCTCAAAAGCCTCAGCGGAACATATTCTTTGGCAGCAGTAAAGTTCTGAAGGGCTTCACACCCAGACTTGTCCTTTAGTCAGCTCAGATTGAGGTGCTTGACAGTTTGGGTGCACAGAAGGTGCCCTGAAGTTTTGGAAGCTAGTCAGCTGTTATATCCTTGGCAGGATACAACCCACATAGGTAAGGCTACTGCAGCAGTGATCAATATGAAGAACATACAGATTTATATGGTCATTCTAAGTCCTACAACACAAAAAGATTACATTTATAAAACAGGTTTTGTAGGACTACAGTAAGGCACTCCAATTTGTTAGTTATTACATGGTCAAATCTCCTTGCAACACTACATAGCACTGCCAATAAGTTAAGCAATAAACCCTAACTTTACTAAAACAATAAAGATAATCTACTAGCATGGACAAGTCAAATTACAGTGTGTATTTTTACATGCATGACCCCAGCTGCATACAATAATTTGGGTAAAACATCCAAACACAGATCCTCAAGAAGGAAGTGACATCTGAAACAGCTCAAAAGGAATGCACATCCACATACATTTTACTACTTAACGAATATGATTTGAATATCTGATGTGGCCACCACTCCCTAGATGATATCTCAAATGCCTTCATAGGTTCATAGGTGTGTATTAGGCTAATGGCCCTGGAGCCTTTACAAGCCTGGACCATAAAAGTGCCTTGGCATTGTGCCACCTGAAGCTAGTTCCCAGTGCTTCTATCAAGTAGAGCCAATGGAGTGATCCCGGGGTGAACTTTCTATATCCCATCCACTCATCAAGATTTCTCTTGAAGAGGCCCAGTGAGGTGCTCTGTTTGACACATATGGGAAGTCTATTCCAGAGCATGGCCAGTCTTCTGGGTTATGAACCTGTCCCTCCAGCATGTTCTGTTGATTGTAGTAATGAGGTTGAGGTCTCTGGAGCATGTGGTGTGGGGGGATTGGGATTTCTTTAGATGTAGCATTTCTAACAGAGCTGGGTCAAACATGGCTTTGTAAGTCAAGCAGAGATTGCCTCTTCATAGATGATATGAGACAGAGAAGAGCTGGAGTTTTTTTTTTAGTCTGTCCATGTAGGACATGTGTTTAAGGCCTAGGATCCTCTTCATGAGGTACTTTTGTGGCCTCTCCAGCTGTTGCAGGTGTCTAGTGAGGTACATGCCAAATGGGGCATTATACTCTATGATTGGTCTAATGAGGGAAGAGTAGAGAGAGATGATGACCTCTTTCTTCCTGGATGCAAAACCCTTGGTAATGGATGTGCCACATAAAAGGACTTTCTGACCACAGTGGCAATGTGGTGGTCAAAGGAGAGGTTGCCGTCAACCTGTATTCCCTGTGTCTCCAGATCTCTTATAATGCCTTCAGTGTTCAGTGGGCTCCCATCGATGTGGTAATCAGTGGGAAATGAGTTTTTCCCAAATGGGATGACAATGCATTTTTTGGGCATTAAGCTTAAGGCCATGAGTTCAACATCAGTCATTGGTCTCAGTGAGGCCTTTCTGTAGGATGTCTGCATCACTTGGGGAGTTAATAATGGCTCCCAGCTTGCAGTCGTCTGCGAACTTGATCAGCCAGAGTCCCTCCGTGTTGGCCTGGACTTCTTGAGAAGTAGATGCCAAACAGGAGAGGACCCAGGACCGATCGCTGTGGGTCTCCACTCGTGACTGGTCGGCAGTCTGACTTGGAGTCCGCTACTTTCAAACTGTGGGTTCTATCTGTGATCCAATTTGCAACCCACCTAATGATACAGGGGTTGCTGCCCAGTTAGAATGGTATTAAAGGCCTTGGCCAGATCAAGGTAGGCTGTATGAACTACCTTACCCTCATCCACAGCTCTGGTGACTGACTCAAAGAAGTCAACTAGGTTGAGAGGCATGATCTATCTTTCATAAAACCAAATTGTGCGGGATCTAAAGTTTGGAGATTCCCTATCATCATCATCATCTTTCGGCTTTTCCCGTTAGGGGTCGCCACAGCGGATCATCTCTTTCCATTTCTTCCTATCCTCTGCATCTTGGTCTCTCAACACGTCCATAAACCTTATATTAGGCCTTCCTCTTTTCCTCTTACCTGGCAGCTCCATCCTTAGCATCTTTTTCCCAATATACCCATCATCCCTCCTCAGCACATGTCCAAACCAATGCAATCTCATCTCTTGCTTTGTCTCCAAACTGTCCAACATGAGCTGACCCTCTAATATACTGATTCCTAATCCTATCCATCCTAGTCACACCAAGTGCAAATCTTAACATCTTTAACTCTGCCACATCCAGCTCTGACTCCTGCCTTTTTGTCAATGCCACTGTCTCCAACCCATATAACATAGCTGGTCTCACTACTGCCTTGTAGACCTTCCCTTTCACTCTTACTGGTACCAGTCTGTCACAAATCACTCCTGACACTCTTCTCCACCCATTCCACCCTGCCTGTACTCTCTTCTTCACCTCTCTTCCAAATTCACCATTACTCTGAACTGTTGATCCTAAGTACTTAAACTCATCCACCTTTACCAACTCTACTCCCTGCATCATCACCATTCCTCTACCCTCCCTCTCATTTACACACATATATTCTGTCTTAGCCCTGCAGACCTTCATTCCTCTGCTCTCTAGAGTCTCCTCAACCTGATTCCTACTCTCACTACAGATCACAATGTCATATGCAAACATCATAGTCCACGGGGCCTCCTGTCTGACCTCATCTGTCAACCTGTCCATCACCTCTGCAAATAAGAAATGACTCAGAGCTGATCCTTGATGTAATCCCACCTCCACCTTAAACAGATCTGTCACTCCCACTGCAGTCCTCACCACTGTCACACTACCCTCGTACATATCCTGTACCACTCTTACATACTTCTCTGCCACTCCAGACTTCCTCATACAATACCACAACTCTTCTCTATGCACCCTGTCATATGCTTCCTCCAAGTCTACAAAGACACAATGCAACTCCTTCTGACCTTCTCTGTATTTCTCCAATAATACTCTCAGAGCAAACATCGTATCTGTAGTGCTCTTTCCTGGCATGAAACCATACTGCTGATCAATAATCATCACCTCCCTTCTTAACCTAGCTTCTACTACTCTCTCCCATAACTTCAAGCTGTGACTGATCAATTTTATCCCTCTGCAGTTACTGCAGCTCTGCACTTCACCCTTATTCTTAAAGATAGGTACCAAAACACTTTCGCCACTCCTCAGGCATCCTCTGACTTTCCAAAATTTCATTAAACAATCTAGTTAAAAATTCCACTGCCATTTCTCCTAAGCACCTCCATGCTTCCATTGGGATGTCATCTGGGCCAACAGCCTTTCCATTCTTCATCCTCTTCATAGCTGTCCTTACTTCCTCCTTGCTAATCTGTTTCACTTCCTGATTCACTATCCCCACATCATCCAACCTTCTCTCTCTCTCATTCTCTTCATTCATCAGCCTCTCAAAATACTCTTTCCATCTACTCAACACACTCTTCTCTCTTGTGAGTACCTTTCCCTCACTATCCTTTATCACCCTTACTTGCTGCACATCTTTCCCAGCTCTGTCCCTCTGTCTAGCCATTCGGTACAGGTCCTTTTCTCCCTCTTTAGTGTCCAATCTCTCAAACAACTCTCCATACAACTTATCCTTAGCTTTCGCCACCTCTCTCTGCCATGCGCCTCCTCTCCTTATACTCATGTCTACTTTTTTCATCTCTTTGACAATCCCACTTCTTCACCAGCCTCTTCCTCTGTATACTCTCCTGTACTTCCTCATTCCACCACCAGGTCTCCTTGTCCTCCTTCCTCTGTCCAGATGTCACACCAAGCACCTTTCCAGCAGTCTCCCTTACTAGTTCTGCTGTAGTTACCCAGCTATTCGGTAACTCTCCACTGCCTCCCAGTGCCTGTCTTAACTCTTCCCTAAACTCCACTTCACAATCACCCTTTTTTAACTTCCACCATTTAATCCTTGGCACTGCTTTCACACTCATCCTCCTCTTCTTGATCACCAACGTCATCCTACAGACCACCATTCTATGCTGCTTAACTACACTTTCCCCTGCCACCACTTTACAGTCTCCAATCTCCTTCAGACTGGCCCTCCTACACAGGATATAATCCACCTGTGTGCATCTTCCTCCACTCTTGTACGTCACCCTATGCTCCTCCCTCTTCTTAAAATACGTATTCACCACAGCCATGTCCATCCTTTTCACAAAATCCACAATCATCTGACCTTCTGCATTCCTCTCCTTAACACCATACCTACCCATCACTTCCTCATCCCTTCTGTTCACTTCACCAACATGCCCATTAAAGTCTGCTCCAATCACTAGTCTCTCACCCTTGGGTACACTCACCACAACTTCATCCAACTCACTCCAAAATTTCTCTTTCTCATCCATCGCACACCCAACTTGTGGAGCATATGCACTAACAACATTCATCATTACACCATCAATTTCGAGCTTCATAAACATCACTCTGTCAGACACTCTCTTCACGTCTAAAACACTCTTGGCATATTGCTACTTTAGTATAACCCCTACCCCATTTCTCCTGCCATCCACACCATGATAGAACAATTTGAACCCGTTTCCTAAACACCTGGCCTTACTTCCCTTCCATCTGGTCTCTTGCACGCACAATATATCAACCTTCCTTCTCTCCATCATATCAGCTAGCTCTCTTCCTATACCAGTCATACTGCCAACATTCATAGTTCCTACCCTCACTGCTACACTCCTAACCTTCCTCCTCTCTTCCTGCCTTCAGTCATGCCTTCGCCCTCCTCTTCTCCTTCGGCCAACAGTAGCTCAATTTCTGCCAGCACCCTGTTGGCTAACAGTACTGGTGGCGGTCGTTGTTAACCCAGGCCTCGACCGATCCGGTATGGAAATATGAAATTTTCGCGCCATAAGTTATGTGGCAGAATTTTTATGCCGAATGCCCTTCCTGACGCAACCCTCCCCATTTATCCAGGCTTGGGACTGGCACAAAGAAATGCACTGGCTTGTGCATCCCCAGTTCCCTATATCTTTGTTAATTAGGTCCATGATGATGCGCTCCATAGCCTTACATATCAGACTCGTCAGGCTAATAGGGCAATAATTCCCAGGGTCTGTAGTCGCTCCCCATTTATGGAGAGGGATGACTGTAGCAGTGTGCTATTCAGTAGGGACAAAGCCTGAGGTGAGGCTGTGAGTGAACAGGGCACACAGATGTGGTGCCAGTTCACTTTGTAATTCATGCAGAACACAGCCAGAGATATTGTCAGGTCCCATGGGAGCTGTATTTTTGGCCTTGGACAATGCAGTTTTAACATGTGCTGCAGTAATGCTGGGTGCCTGGCATTCTTGCAATATTGTGATTGGTCCTTTGTGGGGGGGGGGGGGGCTAAAGCTGGCACTGAATCTGTCAGCCAGTATGTTAGCAATATCTGTTGGTTGTATAGGAGGTATCATTGTGCAGTAACTCAGAGTAAATCTGGGTATTGCCGTGGAGATTCTTGATATAACTATAGAAGGCTCTGTGGTGGTTTTTAGTGTCTGTGCAATTCTGCCTTCATAACTGGCTTTACAGGTTTTGATGAGGGATCTCAACTTTTTGTTGAGGCTAATAAGAGAGTTTTTTTCCAGTTTTGCGACTTCACCTTTTTCTGCAACAGTTTCTTCCCTCGGTTGTAGGAGTTAATTAATGGCAGGGGACCACGAGATTGGCTTCCTTTTTTTGAAGGAGAGCATCTTGTTTCTGTTGGGTATGGCTAGTTCCATGATTTATGTATGTATTCGTACAGTACATTGGTGTATAATTCGGCAGTCGTGCATCTATTTTCCATTGGCATGGGTGCCGATAAGTTAGCCACCTCTGTTTTGAGGAGCCCAAAGACAGCTTTGGAGAAGTTTTTCATGGCGATTACCTTTGCGGGGGTGTGGGTGAGATGTTGATTTCCATGGTGATTAATTTGTGATCATATCTAATCAGGGAGGAACTGACTACTGGTGTAGAGCAACAGTTGCCCATTTTGGCAATAACCAGGTCAAGGATGTTACTTCCTCTAGTGGGGGAAAGAATGAGTTGGTCCAGGGCATTGGAACTGATGAATTCCAGGAAGCGTTGGGCCAGTGTATTGGAGCATGAGTAGTTTTCCCAGCTGATGGAGGGGTAGTTGAAGTCACCTAGTATGAGAGTATTAGGTTGGACCTTTATAGTATCCAGGGTGCTTAGGAACATGGAGTAGAGTCTTGGGACATGGTTGGGGACCCAAAGCAGGCTACAACCTGAATCGCTGTCTTAACCAATGTTAGTTGTACCTGAAGTTTCTCAGATGCATTATGCTGGGCTACTAGTCTGGAGGTGTGCATATCCTTTATGAATATGGAGACACCACCACATTTGGAGCTTCGGTCTATGTTCTGGGGCCGAAAGGTGTGGAATGAGTTATAGCCTGGTAGCACAAGGGTGCTTTCTGTTGCTTTAAACCAGTCACCATTACAGCACAAATGTCGATGTTCTCCATTTTATGGAGTGCTTCGAGCGAGTGCATCTTGAGATTTAGACTTCTACCGTTAAGCAGCATGACCCTCAGATTGCATTCTTAGCTGTTACGGTGGTAATATGGTCTTTCGAACACAACCTAAAAAAGGCACTGTAGGGGTGGCAAGAGCCTTAGCCGATACTTGGAAACCCAGGGGTGACAAATGCAGGCCATCTCTGTCAAAGCATCAAGGTCTGTCAATCATGTCATCCCATGCAGACCAATACTGGATCCCCTTAGAATGACACCAAAAACTTAGCCAGATGTTGAAGTCAATCATTTTCTGCTTGTATTGTGGTATCATTCTGGGCGATGGTAGGATGCTACTCAGGGCTAGATACATACCTTCCTGGGCCACATAATCAGAGAGCTCCAGCATGTCTCTTTTCATGCAGTCCAGGGAGGTGCGTCTCTGGTCATTCACACGCACATGGACAATAACAGAGTCATACTTGTGGTGGAGTGACCTGAGTGTGTGTGTTGGATTCTGGCACCTAACAGACAGTTGACAATAACATTTTAGAAACAGAAAAAAAAAGAATGAATAAAGAAAATCAATTCAGGTGTGACCTGCAGAATCCAGCAATAAAGAAAATCAAAAGCACTTTTCTGTTTCTAAAAAAACTGTTGTTTTAAGGCTGTATCTTGAAGTGTTTGTGACATGCAGTTCTTCCAATGAACAAAACTGTCAGCCCATAACTCTCACACACTGATTCAGTAACAAGCATGTGTAGAAGCACAGCTGACACTGGGAAAGAATGAACACCCCACTAATGAATCTCTTCTTTTGAGATAGACGAGAAGGTAGAGTACACTGATGCAAAGAAGGGGGGGAGGGGGGCAAAAGACAACCCAAATGACTAATTATCATTGCAAGATGTCCTCCTTGATGGAGAACGAGGATAAATGGAGTGCATGCACTCCATGACAAAATTCCATGGAAGATTTTTCCTGTTCCTCCACTCCTAAAATCTCCAATTGGCTTGTCAGCCAAGTTAACAACCACAAAAGTGACAGCTAGTTTCACTCCGAAACATAAGCTACAACAACCACTTCTAGCAAATTCCAGAAAGAATTTTGTTCTGCTTAAGGGGGAAGGGAAGGCAAACTGAATGATGTCAAATGATTTTTTTTTTCTAATGACCATTCGTTTGCTCCTCATAAAATCACTGTTAACCACATCCTTAACTCAGTTTATTAAAATGTGATCTGGACAGTCTTCTGTTAACATTTTCAGACAGTGTGCTACTCTGGTAAATAAAAGTAACACAATTTTTTCTCAGTTCAGTCAGACTTTTGGTTGTTCTGTGCTTTTTGAACTTTTGTGGTACAAAGGAGGCTTTGTTAACAGGGCTATGATGGCTTGCAGGTTCATGTATTAATAAACCAATAAATTTCAACACAAAAAATATTCTTTAATGTATTTTTAAAATCTTTGGAAGCACATAGCAGGCAATATGCAGACTGGAAAGGATAGATACAAAAGGACTAAAGATAATTAAGAAAAGCACAAGACAACTATATGCTGTTAAAAGGTGAGTGTTACCCAGAAGCTCAAAAGCTTTACAGCAGTTCACAGGAGACACATTAGAGAAACAGTGGCAGGACTTAAACTGGGTTTCCACATTTAACATTAATGCAGTCTATGCATCCATATTAAACTGCGTTTCCATATTTAACATTAATGCAGTCTATGCATTCATATTAAACTGGGTTTCCACATTTAACATTAATGCAGTCTATGCATTCATATTAAACTGCGCTTCCATATTTAACATTAATGCAGTCTATGCATTCATATTAAACTGGGTTTCCACATTTAACATTAATGCAGTCTATGCATTCATATTAAACTGGGTTTCCACATTTAACATTAATGCAGTCTATGTATTCATGTTTACCAAAACTGTATAATCTGTTGAGTGACACGTACACTGTCAACCATTCTTTTCTGAATGATCTTCTTAACATCCTGTACTTTCTGTCCTTTAAATCCTTCAACCAACATGATCTGCAAAACAAGCAGAAAAAAAAGTCAAAATGATTGCTTCTACAAGTCGTTGTTGCTTTCTATAATAAAATTAGACATGATGCAATACTAACAAATCTAAACATCTCATTTACTAGAAAAACTAAAAAGAATATAAACCTGCTGGCATACATCATTAGGAACTAAGATGAAGCACAGAAAAGCTATCTCTGAAGTACACTACATACAGCAGTAAAAAGAAAATGTGCTCCATCTTGTGGTCACACACAACTTAAAAGAAAATCTAAAAGGAAGCCTACTATCACATGAATGTTTGTACATATTCCATTATTAGAACTAATCTACTTCATACAAAGCCAGAGATAACATAATGATCTACCTTGCAAACCAACCTCCATTTTTCTAGAGAATCCAAATGCATGCTTGTGTGTGTATGGGGGGGGGGGATGGGACTAGGTCAATATTAGCCTCCAAAATGAGACCATAAATTAATTTTGAACCAATGCGTCTCAGACAATTCAGGTGTACATTACAGTAATGACTGGAAAAAGCACAAAAATGTAAACTACATCTAACTCTGATAGCAGATCACCAATGTGCTCTTATGTCTGATTTTTTTTTCTTACTTGGCCTCTTCAATCTAAGACCCCATCTATTGGCTAATCAGCCATTTCAATTTCTCAGCTCTAATAACTACAGCACATCACTGGTGGGAATCTTCATCAGAGTGACCCTGTTTAGAGTCTATGGTAAAGGCAAGCACAGGATAGACAAGTCCCCATTAAAGCCAGCATATTTCTAGTGTCTTAATCCTCTGCCTCTGGCAGTGACAGGCATCTACTGCAGAAGAAAGGGCCTACACTGGGTACAAGTGCCTGCATAGGTTGCTACCAAGCTAACAACCACTATGGCCCTTGCAAGCTTAGCTGTGCACCCCAAACTATTTTGGTCCCAAGTATCATGGGAGAGCATCTTACTTGGCACATAGGTAAGGATTTATAAAAGGAGGGTTGATAGAATAATACTTGCCTTGTTGACGGCCTCTGTCCATAAGGGTCATGGGGACAGATGGGGGTAAATTTACGATTTCCAATCCAACTGTCAAGGTTTCCTCTGGACAGGGTCAGGGATGAAATCCGTTTTACATGGATGGAGAGCCTATTGCACAGTTTGGGATTTTTGGGACAAATATCTCTCTCTCCAGTGTGTTCCGTTTATGCCATATGCAAATTTCAGATCCATGGATCTAGTGTTTCTGGTGCTGTTAGTTTTCGCATGTGCAACAAAATCCATCAAGGCTGGATCTGAGAAAGCTCTGTAAGACAGGCAGAGCCCCTCTCAGCAGCCTGTAGGAGACAGAATATGGCGACAGAGCCTTTATGCGATCAGTGTAGGACTTTGTATTCAATGATGCATCTGATAAGGGCAAGGTAGAGTGGTACGATAACTTCCTTGGACCTGAATGCCATTCCCTTACATACAGTTAGGCAAAATAGAATGACTTTTTTTGTCTTAGCTACATGTTGGTCAAAGACTAGATTGCTGTCTATATGTGCCCAGATCTCTTACCACTGGGTGGACTCTTAGGGGCATTTTACTGACAGAGTAATTAACTTTGGTTTACAGTTTCCCAAAGGGCATTATAATGCATTTTTTGGCATTGAGTTTTAAGCCGTGGCTTAGGCACCTGTCACTTGTTTGTGTTAAATGCACCTACAAAATGTTGGTGTCTTGGGGGAATCTAGAATAGCTCCCAATTTACAGTCATCTGCAAACTTGGTGAACCGGAGGTCTTGAAAGTTATCCTTGACTTCAGAGAAATAGACGAAAACATAAGCGGACATAGCATGGAGGACTGGGGTTCTCCATTGGTGAGTGGTTTCTTAGTAGAGATGGTCTTACCAATCCTGAAGTCCAGAAATGCCTGGCCTTGCTATAAGATAACGACATGAGGGAGTTCCAGGTTATCTGTCTAATGAGTCTAGAAGTTAACTTTTTTTTTTAAGGACATGGAGAGAGAGACAACTGCATTTAACGCCCTTACCTGATGTAGAGGACCTGAACTTGTGACAGGCTCTGAAACTCTACAACAATGGAGTGCTTCCATTGCTCTTGAACCTGTGATGATGCATACATCAAAGCTTTCAAATGCATGGCATGCTTGTAGGGAGAGGAGTTTTTGTTAAGGCTTCTAGCGTTGATCAACAATATCTTATCATCATCCAGATTTTATTTTATGTTGGAAGCTTTAGAGGACTTGTATGGCCTATAAAAGGCACTATGGGGGGGTCAATAAGAATTTAGCTAATGCACAAAAAGCATTGGTGGAGGTGTAAGCTATCACTGGCAAAACAGGAACATATGCAATCTCCTTTCAGCCTGACATATATTGTACATCCTTTGAATGACACCAGAATCTAAGCCAATTACTGAAAATAATCTTTTGTTTGTACTGTGGCATCATTTCTGGTGATGATAGAATGCTGCTTAAACCTAGGTTCACACAAACCTCGGACAAACATTCCAAGAGTTCTATCATGTCTCTCTTCATGTAGTCCAGGGAGGTATATCTGAAGTCACTTACACTAACACATCCTCAGCAATTGGAGGAAAGAAAGGCTTGGGGAGCATGACTGATGGAAACAGTGGAAAATACAGAAAGGCTTGAAGTGATGAAAGGATGGGAGAAGAGATCTCAGACACATACCAAGAGTATGCAGGGAAGAGACTCCATCTTAGCTCAGAAGGGTCAGTTGTGCTTGGGACTAGGTTGGAAAGGCTGATTTCAACAATATAGTTTTAAACTAAGAAACAAGAGTTGAGGGAGTGCCACAGAAGCAGAAGAGGGATATAGGTGTTTAGGCAGCAGACACAAGGAACAGAGGAATAACCAGTGGGAATTCAGAGCAAATTGCTGCGTAGTTAAAGGTAAAAAGAGGGATGGCGTATAACATATGAAATAACAACGGTGACTCAGACCATATGGCTTTGGAGTAATTACTTTGCTGGGAGTTTCAGTAAGAAAATTCAGCACTGGAACTGGTGAAACAGGATAGGGTGGATGCAAAGGGTATCAGTGGAACAATGGCAGGTGACAAGAGGGGAAAAGCACATAGAGGCCTTTGAGTACAACTGTACTGTGTTCGTTTGGGAAAAAATTCACACTGATGGTTAAGCTATAATAATGTACATTTATGTTAGAAACTTAGCAGAACTGTAGATGCTTGAATATATTCACTGCTGAAGACGCTGCATCTGATACCTGCCTGCAAGGAGACTGATGGCTGGTCAGACATCCACATTCGGGACAACTATATTTTCTTTAGTGCTTTTTCCATAACTTTCCAATTTTCAGGCTTTGCTAGCTAGTACTATGTCTTAGATATCCAATCAGCACAGCCATAGTGGTCTCATCTAGTTCCTGGTGCCATTCCCTGATCAGACGCCCTTCAACTGCAACCAGAGAAGCAGAAAGACTGCTTCTTTAAAGTCATTAAACCACTTGCTACATTTACTTAGACCACACATGAAGGGCAAGATCTCTTCAGTACTGCAGTCTTGATCACAAAAGCAGTTTGAAATTAATATTCATGTCACTATTTCCCCTTCCAAATTATTTGATTCCTGTAATACAGTTTTTGGATTTCCTCATTACAACCAGGTCATTCTTTTCATGCATCATGTATAGTGGCCATATATTCTCACTGGCAAAATCTTCTTTCTCTACTCCCTCAATGGATTAGTCGTTATAACATTGTCTGCCATTTTAGAAATAGTTAATATTCTACATAATTATTCCTATCCATTTTAAAGGCTTTACTCCAAAAATCCTAACCTCCATGCATACCTCCTCCTTCCACTTTGAACCATCTCTCTCTGCATTATATCTGTCTCACCTAGGCACCTTTAAAATAACTTTTCAAATCAGATGGTCCTAAACTACCATGTACTAAAGAAAAAAAAATTGTCCCACATTCCATGGCCCATTTCCTTCCAAAATAAATTCATTCAACTCTTTATTGTCCCCCACAACTTCTCCTCCGGCTGATAAAAGTACACCTGGCCTA